>NW_019154103.1:37196404-37394258 GCF_002288905.1 Enhydra lutris kenyoni
ATTTAAAAAAAAAAAAAAAAAACTTTGTCCCAGGCTGTGCCCACCAGGCACAGAGAGTATTTCTTCCAAACATTATTTTGGTAGCATTTTTTGTCCCCAAATATCTGTGAGTTGGATTGGGAAGGATCCAGGTCTGGGTAGACCCCTGTCCCCTGCTGTACATATCTCACGGAATTTTTTTCTTTGAGGCTGATTCCAGAAAAGGTTCTGGAAGTGATGATGTTCCAGTCCAACACTCCCGGGAGGGGTGGAGTGATGTGGATGGTCTTGTTTAACCCATTGGAATGTGGGTTAAATGGACTCAGGTCTGGTTTTGGTTTAGGCTGCTGTTAGCTGTGTTGCTGTATGGTCCTAACTTCTTTAATAAATAATAATAATAATAATAATTTTTAATACTGGGTGCCTATCCTGTACCAGGCATTATTATAAGGAATAATATGTTGCATTTGCTATAATTCTCCTAGGAATCTGGCATATCGGGGTTTGTTATCCAGTTATGTCTGGGGTGGGACACATTGCTTGCTTAGATTTCACCTCTGGTAGCTGGAAGGAAAGGGATCAAAACCCAAATCCCAGGGACCCTGAATCCTTAGTCATGTCCGGGTAGATGGGGCTATTGTAAATACTAAGTATGATCGTGCCTGGGAAAGCCTCTTTCTCATTTTAAAAGCTTTTTTTTTTTTTTTTAAATTTAAAAATTAAGTAAGCACATGATGTCTTATGGAAAATTTGGAAAACGCCAAAGGAAGTAAAAACTGCTTATGACCCTAATGTTTTTAATAAAAAGATCTCAAGTCAAAAGTCAGAGTGTCTCCTTTTAATTTGCACCCTGTCCCTCGGGGATAAACTCTTGTTAGGAGTTACGTGCGTGTGTACGTCCACACCTGGTTCTTGGTGAAGGTTTTGTTGAAAAGGAGACAATTCCAAGTTAGAAGGGAGTGCTTTTCCTGCTGTTGCAGCATGCTGGTCATAGAATGACCTTGAACATCCAGGATGTCCATTTTTGGATGCTCTGCCTGCTTTGACCGTCTTGTGAGTGTCAGGAGACACGGTGGGGGTAAGCAGCCACCCCGCAGCTGGCCTGAGTGGTTGGAAATGTGGGTTTTGTCCCGTCGGGGACTCCTGTCCCTGATTGTGTCTCTCTGTCCCCTTCCCTTCTCTGCTCTTGCTCTTCCTTTCCTACTTTAACTCCGGACCCTCCTCTTTTCCTTCACCTTCCTTCTCTTGATTTCAGGGGGAAAGTGCTGAAGTGAAAGTGACTGGTGGGGAAGGGAGCAGGGTGTTGAGAGAAGTGAGAAAAAAAAAAATCAATGTTCCATTGCTATTTTTAGGTAGTGCAGATTCCTTTCCTCTGATTTCGTTAAGTGCTTTGGGGCAGAGCAGCCCAGCACATTCAGTAGTTTCAGCAGATGCCCTATTGCCCCCAAGGGAATAAAGCAGATATGGAGGAGGAGGAGGGGACCTGGGAACCAAATTCTAATGTGATAAATAGGTGCAGGAGGGAGCTCATGTTTATTCTCCAAGCCCACTGAGATGCCCTACCCAGATCAGATGCCCAGATCAGATGCCAGTCATGGCCGTTAGCTGGGACTGGAAGCCTTAATGTCAGACGAGCAGGTAGCAGCGAGGCGGGATTTCAAAAGAGAAGTTTAGTGAAGCCTCTCGATCGGATGTAAGAAGCATTAAGGGGCATTTCTTTTGGTAGCATTGTTTTGTGCTAGAGATGGCATGCTCTTTCTTCCCTGGTATGCAGAGCAGCCCGTGGCCCTCTGGCTGTCCTCTGGCCACCGGGAGGCTGCAGTTGCTCCTGGAGAGTGAGTGTTGTTCGGGGTCAGGACAGGGTGGAGACAATTGGAGCTGTAGGACATGAATGCTTGACATCTTATAGGAGCTCTTCACTGCTCTCTTGCATTTCCCTGAATTTATGGTAGAACCCAGAATCCAGAACCTTCACTTGCTCCAACTGCTCCTGGGGGCCCCGTTTACAAGTATGTTTTATCTCTTCGTGATGGCCTCAGCACTGTTCCCAGCAAAATCTGGCATGGTCCAGTTCATTCTATCCCCTCTTTTCTCATACGTGCAGAATATAGACCTGATGGTACCTAATAATGATGATGATGATGATGATGTAGAAATTCCATTGAGAGGGGTTAGCAACTCGTGGAGGAAACCCCGGGAAGGAGTCTTGGAGCGGTTTATCAATGTCAGAAGAAGCCAGAGATCGAATTACAACTTAATATGCACAGTTGGGTGTGTTTTATTATTTATAACACATGCTTCATTTTTAACACTCCTCTGGATGTTAAATCATTCTTCTGATGGGTTTCCCATCCTGCTCACCTACCTTGCCTGGCCTCCGTCATTTAAAATATCATGAACGGTTGCTTTCAGGCAGATAAGTACACCTCGAGCAAGGTTCTGGCTTGCACTTAAACTTCCTTTGCAGAAGTCAGTTCCAGGTTTCTCAGCCAGCATTCCAGAGCTCCATGAATTGAAATAAAAAGGAAAAAAAAAAAACCGAACAAGTTATGATGGGTTAATGTGTCACAGATGGAGCTTGTGCCCACTGACAGGATTCAAAAAAACCTCACATTATAGACTCATTCGATAAACAGCTTTTCCTCGGCTTGGTATTGGGGATACAGAGAGGACGCCCCCTGCCCTGATGGAGCTTCCATTCTTGTTAGAGAAGACAGACAATAAACAAGATAATGACAGATTGCTGCTTTCGCTGGGGATGTAAATGGGAAGGAGATGGAGAATGAGGGGCCACGTGCAGGGAGGGGCGCTGTCCAGCGATGCTCTCTGCGGGTAGGGAGCAGTTGAGCTGATGTGATCGGGTATGTTCATCGCTGGGTCACTGGTGTACCATTTTTCAGCCCCATTCGTGAGTGTCCAGCAGCTCATGATCATGATATGGATAACCTGGCAGAGTGCTCAAAGTTCTGATGGAGGGTTTCTGTGGGAGATGTATTAGTTCAGTAAAGCAGTCATAACAGAGTACCACATGCTGGTGGCTTAAACAGCGGAAGCTCATTTTCTGCCCAGTTCTGGAGGCTAGAAGTCTGAGGTGGTGTTGGCAGTGTTTTGTTTTGTTTCTCCCTGAGCTTTCTCCTTGGATGGCAGGTGGCTGTCTTCTTCCTCGGTCTTCATCTGGTCTTTCCCCATTGTGTGTACTTGTCTCTGTCCCAGCCTCCTTTCTTCTTATAAGGAAATGGGTCATACTGGATCCACTTTAATGGCCTCACCTTAACTGAATTACATTGCAGACTATGGCCAGATACACATTCAAAGGTACTGGGGGCTGGGACTTAAGTGTATGAATTGTGAGAAGACAAAATTCAGCCTGTTACTTAAGGCAGCAGAGAATGTGTGACAGTCAATCTTCATATGGAGGCATCCTGGGGGACTTTATCTTATCCTTCGGGTACCTTGTGATGTGTCTGGGGGGAGTGACCATCAGGTGACTCACTGAAGGACCTTTTTGCATTCTTGAGGGGGACTGGGCTCCTGTAGTGTGTGTCCTGACCTGAGTGAGCCATCTGAGAACCTTGAACTTGATTAAAGATTCTTTTTAAAAAATTTTTATAGCTCTCATCTTAATATTGGGAGTTATATCTCAGCACCCCTTCTGAAAAGGTGCTGCCTAATATTTCATCTCTAATTGAAGATAAGTTAATTAAAAAATGCCAAGCTAGATCACTAGAAAAAGGACACCTAGTTTAAAAAAAAAAATCTGTTGATATATTCCTAATTTTGTAATGCAGAAGGAAATCAATTGATAATTTATTGAGAACTATGTGCTCCGCACTCTGCTAAGGAGAATTTAGGAGCATAGTAATTGATTTATTCATTCTGTCACTCAACAAATATTTCTTGAGTCTTTACCATGGGCTCCATCTACAATGTCCGTAGAAAAAAACCCAAAAAACCAAAAAACACCTGGGTAAGGTGACTTGAGCATGATCTGAATTGACCCAGTCCGTTAGTGTAGAAATCTTATTGTGGAATCCTTCTTGAAGCTTCTGGATGGGTCCTGGGAAAATGGTAGTGGTAAGATAGAGCAAATCTGGGCTACCATGTGACCAAGAGAAGGTGTCATGGAAGATGAGCCCCCAGGAATGGGGTTGTGAGGGGCATGTGGTTAGAATCTACACAGATGCCCTCAGTTATGACTATTAATGAATGCGGCGACACCAAAAATTGCTTTTACCTTAAAATGAAGAATATAATGATGGGGATGGAATGCCAGTTTTGAATATTTGAGAAACGACCCAGAAGGAAAAGGGAGGTTCATAAGTGGGATACAGGCTCCCATGGAATTATTGGGTAGAATTTGTGAGTCCGTGTATTTCTTTTAGTGGAGCTGATTAATAACATATGCACCAGAGAAAAGGTCCAGGTCTGTGTTTTGTACACACACACACACTGACTCACTCACTCAATTTAATACTCCTCTAACACCTCCCATTCAGCTTACATAGGTATTACACTAGCTTAGTTGTGTACTTACCTAATTGACCTTCCACATTTAGTCTGTGTATTTCTGGAGCACATGGAGTCCCTAGCAACTATTTTTTGAATAAGTGACTTCACCAGTTTGGTGGGCATTTGGAAAGTTTTTCCTTGAATCATTTTTTTTTTTTTAGGATTTGTAGTCATGCTGTCTTTTGGACTCAGGTTGAAACTGCATCACCAGACTGGTTCATGGTGAAAAGGATCTAGACGGGGTTTGAAAGTCTCTTTGGAAGCATGTGTGATAAAGCACAGTCCATTAGAGGGGTTCCAGAAGGTATCTTTTATGTATGGTCTAAATGAAAGTTCACTGAAGGTGAATGAGAGACTAAGAGAGGAAGAGAATCGTTCTTCTCATGGATAGAATCAAAAGTAGCATTAAAAAATGATCACCTTTGGGGCGCCTGGGTGGCTCAGTTGGTTAGGCAACTGCCTTCAGCTCAGGTCATGATTCTGGAGTCCTGGGATCGAGTCCCACATCGGGCTCCCTGCTCAGCAGGGAGTCTGCTTCTCCCACTGACCTCTCTCCTCTCATGCTCTCTCTCATGCTCTCTCTCTCTCTCAAATAATTAAATAAAATCTTAAAAAAAAAAAAAAATGATCACCTTCGCCACATTCACCAAGTATACCAAAATATGGCTTCTGGAGCCTGGTTGTGGTCTCGTGGGATCAGGCTGCTCCAGTGCAGAAGCCCAGGTCTGGTGGAAATGGGGACACAGAGAGCTGTGGGCTCTTCCTTGTCCCAGGGGACCGGCATCCTTGATGTGCATCTCTCTGATGTGTGTGGACTCCTCTTGAACGTGAAACTCTCAGGAAATCAATGAAAGTTCTGCGAGAGTCAGGAAAATATGCAGGAAGAGCTTGGTCTTAGGGGATTTCAGTTGATGCTCAGAAATTTGGTCCAAAGACGTCATCTGGAATAGATACTACCTGAACAGGAGTGCTAGGAAACCGTCTTAGGAAAACAAAAATCACTTCTGCAGTGAATTAGAAATGTAAATGAAGGGGAACATGGTGAATTATTTTTACCTTGAAATGAGCAATGTCTGGAGACACGGCAATACAAGTTAGAATGTGTACTTTTAAAATCCATAAGTAGGGTGCCTGGGTGGCTCATTCGGTTAAGCGTCTGCCTTCAGCTGGGGTCATGATCCCAGGGTCCTGGTATTGAGTCCCGCACCAGGCTCCCTGCTTGGAGGGGGACCTGCTTCTCCCTCTGCCTCTCCCTCTCTGTCTGTCATGAATAGATAAATAAAATCTTTTTTAAAAATTAAAAAAAATCCATGAATATAAAATTCATTTAAAATTTCCTATGTTTAACACACGGGGTTAATTAAATTATGAAACATCCACATGACCGATGACCTGGCAGTCATTAAATATTATAAGAATTTTAAAAGACAGAAAATGCTTATGAAACAATGAATTAGAAAGGAGGTTGCAGGCTATGTTAGTTTTAAGGCACAGTTGTGTAAACACTTGTATGGGGAGGGATGAAAGGTCCAGCCATTAAAACATTCGTGCTGGTATTTAACATATATGGATACATATATATGTGTCTGGGAAACTATGGCCAATGGTTTTTCTTCTTTACTCTCTTCCTGTATTTTCTACGTTTTCCTTAAAACATTTTAAAATCATCAAAGTTTCCAAGAAACAAACATTAAGAAAATTATGGAACTGATACTTATGTACTCATCACAAAGATTAAGTAGATGCTAACAACATGTCATATTTGCTTCACATCTCTCCTTAAAACATGCAAAGAAGTCGACATCACACGTAACAGTCTTGGACCCCTGCCTTCGCTCCCCCCCCCTCCCTCCTTTACAGAAGTAAACCCTGATTTTTAGTTCTGCACGCGTTTGCCTAAAATAAACACTGCATTTCTCAGATATTGCCATGTGACTAAATTTTGGCCAGTGGAATTAAAGGAGAACTTAGGTGCACAACCTTCCAGTAGAAACCTTAAGGTAAATGTGGGCCTGTCCTCCCCATCTCTTACTCCACCCCTAGCTGGAATGTGGCCATTATGACAGGAGCTGTCATGGGCCACCAGGTGGAAGTTGTGTGTTAAGAAAGATGGAGCTGGGTGTCTGGGTGGCTCAGTGGGTTAAGCATCTGCCTTAGGCTCAGGTCATGATTTCAGGGTCCTGGGATCGAGTCCCACATTGGACTCCCTGCTTCTCCCTCTCCCTCTGCTCCTCCCCCTGCTTGTGCTCTCTTTCTTTCTCTCTCCCTCTGTCAAATAAATAAAAATCTTAATTTAAAAAAAAAGCAGAGCTATTAATTAGAAGAGCCCTGATTTCTTCTGCTCACCAAGTTGCCATTACAACTCTAAGCAGCTTACCTGGACTTCAGTTTAACAAACAAATGAAATTCTAATGTATCCAAGCCATTATTATTTTATTTTTATTTTTTACCATTTATTTATTTTTTTTAAAAAGATTTTTATTTATTTATTTGACAGACAGAGATCACAGGTACGCAGACAGGCAGAGAGAGAGAGAGAGAGAGAGAGGAGGAAGCAGGCTCCCCACAGAGCAGAGAACCCGATGTGGGGCTCGATCCCAGGACCCTGAGATCACGACCCAAGCAGAAGACAGAGGCTTTAACCCACTGAGCCACCCAGGTGCCCCTATTTTTTATTTTTTTAACATTTTATTTATTTAAGGGCACCTGGGTGGCTCAGTTGATTAAGCGACTACCTTCATGATCTTAGGGTCCTGGGATTGAGTCCCACAACAGGCTCCCTGCTCATTGGGGAATCTTACTCTCTCCCCCTGCAGCTCCTCCTGCTTGTGCTCTCTCTGTGTCAAATAAATAAACAGAATCTTAAAAAAATTTTTTTTATTATTTAAGAGAGAGGGAGGGAGTAGGTGCGTGTGGGGAGAGGAGCAGAGGTGGGGGGAGAAGCAGACTCTGCACTGAGTGTGGAGCCCGATGAGGAACTTGATCATAGGACCCTGAGCTGAAACTGAGAGTTGAATGCTTAATCGGCTAAACCATCCAGGCTCCCCTTAAGCCACTCTTATTTTAGATTTTCTTTCCCTGGAAGTCTAAGTTAATCCATTTACTGTACTGTGTATCGTTCTCATGTATGTCTTGTATTTTTTTTTTATCACATATGTCTATATCCTAAACAATATATACATTATGTGTTAATATTAAAACTAGGTGGTATCATAGTATACATAGCCTTTTGCAATGTGCTTTTAAAAAAACTCTGATGAGATACTTTTGATATTTATCTATGTTGATACTTGTAGATATTTTGAATGTAATATCCTATTCCATACTTCTTCTTTACTGAGAAACAGATTGTTTTCACTCTTCTACTATTGCAAAAAGTGCCCCAGCACACACCGTTTTGCCTGTTTGGGGATGTAAAAATGTGATTGTTTCTCTAGGGTGGATATCCACTGACAAGAGTTTCCAGATTACAGGGTATGTGCATCTTTAGCTTTCCCAGGTCTTGCCAAAATATAATTTTTTCCCCCAAATAGATTCTTTTTAGCAGCCTATAGAAGTTTCTATTTTACCACATCCTGGCTAACATTGGAGATTATTGGGCTTTTCGGCTTTTTTCCTACCTGATGAATAAAAAATGGTGTTTTATTGTCATTTTCAGTTTCACCATTTGCCAAGATGAAAAGGTATCACCTTTGTAATTAGGAAAGACAAATATTAAAACATCTCTCAGCTTGAATGTTAAGACCTACATTACGTGGCTTTAGGCAGTCTAGACATGTAGCAAGAAGTCTTAGGGAATCTTTCTCATCCACGTGGTTCCCTCTTCTAGCTCACAGAGGTATCAAATTGATTATTCTAGAAATATTGTGTCCAGTAATACAGGCCAGGAAGATTTGTTCTGCTTTAGCACATTTTTATTATTTATTTGTTTATTTGTTTATTTATTTTTTGGATTACAGCCTCAACGTCATGTGCTGAAGCCATTTGGGTTGGTGTTCTGTGACTCTGTTTCTTGGTGACTTGCCACAAAGTTGTCTTCTTGTGCTTCTTCCTTAAACACATCTAATTCTTTAACCTCCCCTTCCGAAACAGGAAGTGGCAGAAGAGTGGTTTTGCTTGATCTTATTCCTCCTCACAGTGTCTCCAGGGATCCTACCCTCGAGCTGAATATGTGTCTTTTCTTCTTCTACTTGTGGGGACATCCCCAGCCTTACCTTGAATCACATCCCTGCAGACCATGAACTTGAGCCCAACTGACAGTTCATCTTGCTGAATTGCTGCTTGAAATGGTTGCTTTTTAAAGGGCGTTTGCCCTTTCATCAGGGACTCTGGAAGACAGAGCTGCCTTTGAGAAAAAGTTTAATCTTTTTGGGTAGAATTTAAGATAGAGAGTTTGTCAAGGCTTGGGCCTGGAGATGCTCAAAGGACACCATGGAATTTAGTAATATGAACCAGGTTGAGAATACTTGACCTGGCACTTAAAAAATATGTGGACATGAAAAGAATTCGATAGCCATGGCTTTCTAAGTATTTTACGAAGACCGTGTTTATTTCCACGTCTTTAAGGTACGACTCTAGCACCAATAGGAGGAGCCACTCTTGTTCAGTCATGTACCTGGATATCTTATAGTCCAACAAATATGTATGTACACTCTGGAAATTTACACAGGTGAAGACAGATAGCAGTTTAGGTTGGCAAACTGCCAAGCGAGTGCTTGACCAGATGGGTTAGATCACCCAAAGACCAGGCAGCTAGATCAAAGGAAACAAAATAGTTTTATGGAGAATATAATCAGGGGTAATATGGATAAGACCAAATTTCAGGAGTAAGGAAGGGAGTTTAGAGACATTGGGGTAGTTTTCTTAGTTGGTGGGAAAAGATTAAAGATTGAAAACTGGGAGACTGGTTGCTAGATCCAGTTCTGCAGCTAACTAGCAATGTGCTCTTGGATCTCTCCCAGTGCTGCAGTAGGAGGTTGGACCATGAAGAACTCTATGATGTCATCTCCACAATAACATTCTTTTATTCAGAACTGGGTCACATTTCTGCCGATTGCAAATGGGAACCAGGCAATCTATAGGTGTTAGCAAGGTATAATAAAAATAAGCAGTGGTTCTGGGGCGCCTGGGTGGCTCAGTGGGTTAAAGCCTCTGCCTTTGGCTCGGGTCATGATCCCAGAGTCCTGGGATCGAGCCCCACATCGGGCTCTCTGCTCATCGGGGGGCCTGCTTCCCCCTCTCTCTCTGCCTGCCTCTCTGCCTACTTGTGATCTCTGTCTGACTTGTGATCTCTGTGAGATAAATAAATAAAATCTTAAAAAAAATTAATTATAAAAAAAATAAGCAGTGGTTTTGAAACCTGCTTAATGAAAGTAATAGCTAACATAATAGCATCTATTACATGTCTGCCTCATTCCAAGCCCTTCACGCATATTGATGCTTAATTTTCATATCAGGTTCATAACATAGGTACTACCCTTCATTTTTTCAAATAAGCTCTAAACCCAACATTTGGGCTCGAACTCATGACCCTGTGATCAAGAGTTGCACACTTGACCAACTGATTCAGCCAGGCCCCCCAGGATGGATGCTATTCTTATTCCCATTTTTCAGATGAGGAATTCAAGGCTTAGAGAGGTTTGATAAGATGTCACAGCTTTATAGGTTTGTTTAAAAGAGATCCTTGTGAGTTCATTAAGGTCTCTGTGACTCTGTGTCTTCATCTGTGAATGGAAATAATCATATCTCCCCATCATACCTCCTAGGGCTCTGGTAAATATCAAATAGAACAATGCATGTAAATGCTATCTGAAATAGCTTTTGTATTTTATCTATATAGAATGAGGTACCATTAAGGAATTGTTTTAGGAGAGGGGATCAGATAGGGTTAAGCCCTTAAATTTGGCATGGCAGTGAAGGTGTGGGACCTGGTGATTTGTCTCAGGGCTTTATTCCTTGACCTTCACTATTGCTGGAGGGGTGTGTGTCTGTGTGGGGGGGGTGTTTTGTTTAATTTTGGAGGCTTGGGATGGAAGTTTGAGCTACAGATAGGTAGGTAGATAGATAGGTGGATAGATATATAATATATATTATAGATACTTTCTTCCTGCCCCCAGAGATGGAATAATGTGTGATTTTGTTTACATGACCAGGGCATTCATCTCTCTCTCTCTGTATGTATCTGAAAGAACTATAGTATAGGTATTCTTCTAACTGGGTGTGTTTGAGATCCCTGGGATCTTCGGATGATACTCTTTACAAGTAACATTTCCTATAATGTCTGGGCCTGCAAATCAGAGGCACCAAAAATGACGTCATTTTCAAAGCTCATTTTGGTCTAATACAATTTAGATATAATAATTCTCACTATTTGCAATTTTATTCTTTCTGTGAAATGATGATTATTCTTTGAAAAAGTAGAGAAGGGTCAAACATCGTAGAATTCATAGCTGAACTGTGGCCACATTAGTATGATCCTGGTTTTCATGTCTTGAGGCCACTTGCAAAAATCTTAAATATAAGTTAAAGTCATGTACTCACTTTTTCAAGACCAGTGGAAACATTTGTAGAGAGGGTTTTTTTTTTTTTAATTTAAAGATTTTATCTAATTATTTGACAGAGAGAGATCACTAGTAGGCAGAGAGGCAGGCAGAGAGAGAGGGGGAAGCAGGCTGTCCACGGAGCAGACAGCCCGATGTGGGACTTGATCCCAGGACGCTGGAATCACGACCTGAGCCCAAGGCAGAGGCCTTAACCCACTGAGCCACCCAGGCGCCCCTGTAGAGAGGTTTTAATGCAAGTCAGCCTTGCTTTAAAAATGCTTCCAAGGGCAAAATGGTGATGTAAATGTCCTGCGTTCTTTTATGTTCCTAAAGTATATTTAGACTTTTTCATTGCAATGGGAAAACCTACATACTGCAAGCTTCTAGTGTTTGGAATTTGTTTCACTTTGTTCATACAAACTCACTTATTCCAGAAATAAGGATCCTGATGTGGGTCACTTCTGTTGTTAGGACTTCTATCTACATTCGTGCAAGCTTATAGTAAGGTCTCCCTGGGGGAATTATGTAGATTTACTTTGTTTGTTTTTCATAGCCTTTTTATTTACATAACATTTGATTCCTGTGGAACAATACACATATAGATATGTATATCTTCGAATAAAAATAGAAGAAACATGCATGAAATTATGTATCTCTATCTCCTTACCTATCGAAGGCAACAGCTCTCCTGAACTTTTGTGTTTAATCATTGCTTTGCTTTGCTTTTTAACAGCTTTATTGAGATGTAATTGACACATCATACCATTCATCATTTAAAGCATACAATTTAGTGTTTTTAGAATATTCACAGTGGTGCAATCATTACCACAATCGATTTTAGAACATTTTCACTGCCCCCAAAGAAACACAGTATCTGCTAATAGTTACTGACCTTTCTTCCCCAACTCCAAGCCTCCTTGTTGTGTGCGTACGTGCGTGTGTGTGCGCATGCATGCATGTAAGTAAGCTCTGTACCCAACCTGGGGTTTGAACTCCAGACCCTGAGATCAAGCGTTGCATGCTTTTCCAACTGAGCCAGCCTGGGGCGCCCCTTGTGTTTTTAAATAATAGCTTTTAACCACAGAGGTGCTGCACAGAAGCTTTTACTACAGTATATAGTTAGCTTTGATTTTATTTGAACTTAAATTTTTTCAGATTTTACTTTTTCACTCAGCATGTTTCTAAAACTCACCCATGCTCTTGCGTCTAGAGTTCATTCATTATTATTGTATTATTCCACTGTTGAGATAAAATAGTGTATTTATCCCCATCCTTCGTATCAGTTTGGTCCGTTTCTCCGTTTTTGCTACAATCTTTCCTTTCCAGATGATCCCGTGTTCTTCAGCTCCTACCTGGCACTGTCAATTTGCAAGTTCAACTTTACAAAATAATGCAAGATTTTATTCCAAAGTAGTGATAATTCATCCTTAACTGGTGGAGTGGTCCATTCTTTTTCCATATGGTTGGGAACATTTGGTGTGATCAATTTTTGCTAATTTTTGCTAATCTAATGGATACAAAATGGTATATCTCATTGTGTTTCGGCATTTCCCTTACTGTGAATGAGGCTGAACCTCTTTGCTCGAGTTTATTTGAGAATCTTGTTTCCTCTTCTTTAAAACACTGCTTGGTATCTTTGTTGACTTTTTCCATTTGAGTGCTGCTTTTACCAAGCAGCCCTTCTTGATAGATTCTGACTACCAATCCATTTTTGGTTATATGGGTGGCAAATACCGTCTCTAAATTTCTAGTTTGTGTTTTTGTTTTGCTTCTTCTCCTTGCTTGCCAGAAGTTATCATTTATTTGTAAGTATTTAAAAAATACCCATTAGAATTGTTTTGAACCATGAGTTATTTAGAAGTCTGTTTTATGTTTCCAGGAGTTTAGAGAAAAGTCTAACATTCCTAACTTAGTCCTTTCTAACGTGATTGTGTTATGGTTAAATTGGAAATTTGTTGGTGATTTTTTTTAATGGTTGCTGGGTGGTCATTTGTTTGTAAGTGTTCCATATGTGTTTGAGAGGATTGTGTATTCTCAAGTTGTTGGGTACACATTCTACATATGTCCTTTAAGTCAAGTATTTGATTGTGGATTTAAAGTTCATGTATTTACCAAGTTTTTGTTAGCTTAAATTTTCAATAAGTGACATATACATACTGCAGTGTTTTCTTGTAATGGTGGATTTGTTCATTTTCCTCTTTGGTTTAATCATTTTGTTGTCTGGTATATTGGTATAGATATACAATATAGATATTTTTTGATATCTTGGTATAGATAATTTTTGAAATTTTACCTATTTTTGTTGACATGAACCTTTTCCCCACAATAACACCCTTTGTCTCAAAAATATGTATTTCTTAAGCCCTTCTTTCAGAATGAATAGATCTTATTTTGCTTTCTTTGGTTCATGTTGACTTCATGTATTTTTCTTCTTTTACTTTCAACTTTATTAACTTTGATTCTTAAAAAAATTTAAATTTTTATTTATTTTAGAGAGAGAGGGAGAGTGCGTGAGTGGGAGGAGGAGCAGAGGGAGAGAGAGAACCCTGAAGCAGACTCTTTGCTGAGCACGAGCCCACCCTAAGGGCCGGATCCTATGACCCATGAGACTGTGACCTGAGCGGAAACCAAGAGCTGGCTGCTTAACCAACTGAGACACCCAGGCGTTATCCATGTCCTCATTTTAAAACTCTATTTTGTGAATAGCATATAGGCAGTCTGATGACCTCTCTTCCTTAATTGAAAAATCATATTCATTTACATTTAGTTTTACTAATCATTTGTATTAATATTTATCATATTACTTTGCAGTTTTTCTACATCTTGACTTTTCAGTGCTTTTCTCTTTCTTTCCAAATTGAGTTTATTCGTTTATTTTCATATCTGTTTTTTTCCTTCCATTTGCTTGGAGGATATACACTGTGTGTATTTTATTTTAGAGGTGACCCTTGAAATTTTACTACATATATTTATCTTAACGGAGTCCAACATCAATCTTACTTAAATGCTTTTCCAAACAGTTCAGGAACTTAGAAATTCTTGTTACCCTGATGACCCACCTCCAAATTACCTTCTCTTTTTGCCCATTATTTCAGATATAAGCATCATTATCATTTTATATAATATTTGTTGAGATTTACATATTTTTTTCCAATTTTATTTTTATTTTCTTCTTGCATGTTAGATCTTCTATATGGGCAGCCTTTTCCATTTCCTAAAATACATCATCCATTAGTGAAAGGCTCCTGAGTACACTGTCTTCATACTTGCTTCTTTAAACTTGTCCTTATTTCATCCTCATTTGTAAAGGACATATTGCTGGGCACACCGGTTTAGCTTGATGCTTGTAGCCCTTCATGTTTTGATGGCATTCCTCCATAGTCTTCTAGCCTTCATGACTGCCGTAGAGTATACATCTAATTGTTTCTCTGTAGGTGATTTGTCTAATGCTCTCTATACTTTGTGACCTTTTATTTTGTCTTTGATATTTTGCTTTTTAAAGATTTATTTATTTATTTATTTGAGAGAGAGAGAATGTGAGAGAGAAAGAGAGCACGGGATGTAGGAGGGTCAGAGGGAGAAGCAGACTCCCTACCGAGCAGCGAGCCTGATGCGGGACTCGATCCCGGGACCCTGGGGTCATGACCTGAGCTGAAGACAGTTGCTTAACCAACTGAGCCCCCAGGCACCCGATATTTTGCTTTTTGACTACAATATGTCTAGGCGTGAGTTTGTTTTTCTCTATGCTGTTTGAGAGGAGTTTTGCATCCTCTCTCTCAAGATTTTTTCCTTTTGTCAATTATAGAAAGCCGTCAGACATTGCCCTCTTGAGTATCATCCTCTTCTGAGAACGCAGTTAGGTTATTTTGTTACCTTCCCATAAGACTGTCCTGCTTTTCCCTCTGTGTGCCGTTTTGTGACTTTTAAGTATTGACCACAGTTCCCTAACTTTTTTTCTGTTCTATGTACTCTGCCACCCAATATTTCAATTGAGTTTTAAATTTAAATACTTCTCTTTTTTTATTTTGAAAAGTTTGGCTTGATTCTTAAATCTGCCTCATAATTTTGAAAGCTGCTTGTTGTTGGCTAATTTTTAAAAAATTATCTAGTCGGTAATTTCATAATGTATTTTCTATTATCTTAGTATTATCCTAATATTGAAGCTGTCAAGCCATTGAATCCATGGGTTTTTGTTTCTGCTGAATTTATTTGTAGCTGCTTATTTCCTTGTGTCTGATGATTTTTGTTGTTGTTGTTGTTATGAGGTCCAGTTTTGTTCTAGTTAATCTCCAGGAATCATGTGAGCCTAAATTAGGAATCCTTTTTTCTGAGAGGATTTGTGTTTGGTACTTCTTGGAGCCGAGGGTGGGGCGATACCTCGCTGACATTTTTGGAGGGTGCATGCTCATACAGAGCTCCCAGATTCTGCTCCCCGAGATGGCAGCCTTCACAAAATGTAGCCACCTGAGCCCTGCACTCATGTTGACATTTACCCCCAGGTAAACTCCAGATCTGGGTCCTTATTGTTCACCCCTCTGGCTTCATTTTGACCTTCTCTCTCCTCTTTCCGAATTCCCTTATGTGTTTCCCACACTGCACTAAAAAGGTGTTACTGTTTATCTAGAATCAGGGTGTCCCTAATCCTCTGTATTGCCAAACTCTGATACCCCATCTGGTTCACTCACGGCAGTATACGTCGCTTTCGCTACACATTTGGTCTCAAACATCCTTTTTGAGTACTCACCGTGGGCCAGATTCTGCCTGAGATGCCGCGGGGAATAATATGCTTGAGAGATTGGAACCTAGTTTGGAAAAATGAACATGCACACCACAGATTATCCTACAAGGCAGCGTGAAATATGTGCTCACATGGAGGCACAGCGACAGTGTACGGCAGAGGCTGAGGGGCGAGGGCTCCACTCCCTCTGGGGAGAGCTGTGAATCGTGAGGCTCTCAGGATCAAGCTCATGCATTGAATATAAGCTTCCATTTCACAGCCGTCCAAGGGCGTGCAGCTGGGCAGGAGTTAAATCAAGGCTCTTTCATGTTCAGAGTGACTGATGTGGAGGGCACACGCTTACTGCAGGAATCTGAGGAAACATTCCAGACAGCCCATGCTGCTCTTCCAGTCACAGACCTCCACTTGTACTAGGAAATTATTCAGAAGGTGTGTGGCTGAAGAAAGGTGAACACATTTAGGTATTTCAAATATTTCTCAGGAAAAAAAGCAGCCGATGCTTATCCTGCTATTAAAGGGAACTTCTGAAGTGACTACTGTTTGCCTACTGGTGTTTTCCATTATAACCCTATTTTAAGACGGTTGCGACTTGACTGTAAAAATGCTCTGTGGGTGAAAACTTGGCATACCAGAGCACTCCCTTTGAATAATGCCTACCTTTTTTTTTTTTTTTAACCCGATTTGATTTACATTAGCCAAGCTCTTTGAAAGTCGCAACAAGACAACAAAGCCCTTAGTATTAGAGAAAATTGATTCTTTCTGTAGATGTTTGCAATCTTTTCTGCATGAAAGCTTAAAAAAAAAAAATCACACTTAATGTGCTCCTTAATGTACAAAACAAATACCCAGTTTTAGATGTCGTCACGCACTATGTCCAAAATTATAATACTGAAGCTATGTATTGTCTGCCCAAGGAGAAAGCTTGTATTTATTTATTTTTTTTTAAGAACAGAAGCAGTTCTAAGAAACCATCTCACTGAAGTATAACTCAGTGTGTGGAACTAGCCCAGAAGTAGGCAGTATTTTTATTATTTCTACCGAGTTAGATGAACTTTACCAAGACAGTGAATTGTACTGTAAAACCCTCAGTGGTAATCAGAGGCATTAATATTATTTGCTACTAATCAGCATGTGCTTGGCATTAAGGAACAAAAAGAGACACAGAGGGAGACTCCGGAGGGAGGATGTTCCACTCAAAGGACAACTGCGTGCCAAATGAGACCTTTAGATGAGAAGCTGAAATGTTTTCTTGGTGACTTCAGTTTCCCCATGATTCTTTTCTGGAAGTGCTGAATGAAATTCTAGTGATTCAGTGACATAATCCTGCATAATGCAGAAGTAGTCTTTTTAAATGCCTAAACAAAGAGAAAGCCATCTGGTCCACCACCGAAGGACATGTCGGCTGTATTGTATTTAGAGTGAGTGAGGGTGTGTATCTACTTAAGTGTGCTTTTCTAAAAACTGCTAAGGATAAATTTGATTATATGCAATATTCAACTTGTTTACTAACTTTAGAATCTAACTAATGAGGTATACCTGGGTGGCTCAGTAGGTTAAGCATCTGCCTTCGGCTTAGGTCATGATCTCAGGGTCCTGGGATTGAGCCCCATGTCAGGGTCCCTGCCCAGTGGGCCGTGTACTTGTCCCTCTGCCTCTCCCCCAGCTTGTGCTTTCTCTTTTTCTCACTCACACACTTTTTCTCAAATAAATAAAATCTTTAAAAAAAAAAATCTAACTGTTGAGTAAGATGTGACTGTTTGTGCAGAGAAGAACATTTTATTGGTAATGTTGAAAGTGAAGGACGTGAGAAGGAATGTAGAAGAATGGGGAGCAGATTTGGTGTTGCCAGAGTATAAGGACGAGGCTGGGGGCACAAAGTGGATAAGGTTATAAAATGGCAAGAAAAGGGATTCTTGAGGTGATGGCTCCCTCCATTGTCAATATTTTGGTTGTGACTTTGTACTCTAGTTTTTGAAGATGTTATCATGTGGGGGGGGGAGAGGGGAGTGGGTAAAGGATGAATGGGATTTCTCTGTATTATTTCTTTTTATTAAAAAAGCAATTTTTAAAAGATTTATTTAAGTAATCTCTGTCCCTAAGATGGGACTTGAATTCATTACCTTGAGAGATCAACTCACATGCTTTTTTGACTGAGCCAGTGCCCCTGAAAAGCAATTATTTTTTCAGCCTTAATGAAATAGAATGGACATATTACTATTAAATTCATCAAACAAGAAGGCCATTAGACTGAAATGGCTTTAATGCCTTAGTAGCTCACATAGGCAAACTTAAACCTAAGCCTGTAATGCCTCAAGATAAAGAAATTGGAATCGAAAGACAGACAATCATCACAAAAAGCCAACTAGGCTTTCCCTAATAATGCTACCATTTAAACTCTAGCCAATCAAATAATCATCTGGCTGCTTCCACGTCTTCTCTGTAAACGTCTTTCTCCCAGCTCCGGCTGGTGGAAAGCTCCTGACCAATTCCGGTTTGGAGCTGCCCAAGTGAAACAGATTTTTGCTCAAATAAACTTTAAAAGTTTACTATGCCCCAGTTTATCTTTTACCATGTAACACTATTTAAGTTTTGTATCCTGTGGTGATTTGATACATGTATATCTGGCTAAATGATTACCACAGTAAGTTCGGTTGACATATCACTTTACATAGTTGTCACGTTGTATATGTGGGGTGAACACTTCTCATTTCTACTCTCTTAGCAACTATCAAATATATAATATAGGATTGTTAAGTATAGTCACCATGTTGTTTATAATATCCCTGGTTCTTATTTGTCTTAGTTATTTATTTGTTTATTTTTTTAGATTGATTTATTCTTTTTTTTTTTTTTTTTTTTTTAAGAGAGTAAGAGGTTGAGAGTGGGGGCAAGGGCACAGGGAGAGACACTTCAAGCAGACTCCCCACTGACTGCCGAGCCCCACAAGGAGCTTGATCTCATGACCCATGGGATCATGACCTGATCCAAAACCAAGAGTTGGACGGTCAACTGACTGAGCCACCCGGGTACCCCTTAGTTATCTCACAAGTGAAGCTATGTACCCCTTCTCTACCTTTACCCATTTGCCCATCCCCCACTTTGTATTATTTCTTACAACTTCATGTGAATCTGTAATTATACAAATATAAAAAGTCTAGTTAAAGATAATAATGTGTTTACTTGAACAGGACATATAATAAAAAGCAAGAATGGTAACAACATGGCATCTTGTGGAACAGGGACTGGTAACCTCTGACAGACAGGCCAAGTCTGGCCCACTGCCTGTTTTTGTAAATCACCTTTTCCTGAAACACAGCTATGCTCATCAATGTTCTTGCTGTCTATGGCTGTGTTTGTACCATAATGCAAAAACAGAGTCATTGCAAGGGGGATCTATGATGTACAAAACCAAAATTATTTACTATCTTGCCCTGTACCCCCCAAAAATTTACTGACCCCTGATCTAGAATGGAAGCTTTACAAGAGCATTGACAAAGAGCATTTCGTCAGCTTGTGTATGACCGTATGCCTGATATCCCGTCTCGCACATTGTAGATGCAAAAGAATTATTTGCTGAGCTGTGGAGGCAACATATTATGAAAACGTGAGTTTGCTATGGAGGGAATGATTGAGAGAATTTAAAACACCAGCATGGAATCATGACTGTACATTTTGCCAAGGCCAGGGAATTGAAAGACAATGATGTCTGCTTTTTCCAGACTGATCAAGGAAGAGGGCTGCAGCTCTCACATTAGCCCCAAAGATCTACATGAGACCGATGAAAGGGAAAGCATTTTAAAAGGCATGAATTAACTGTGCATAGGGTCAAATGCAGTTCTAATTCACCATTATTCAGGCATATTATTTCCTTTTAGGTGCCTGACATTTAGCAGTAGTTTGGTCTTGGAGGTGTGCCTATAGTTAAGGCACTGAACCTGATAAATTTCTTTGGAAGATTTATATCTGTTTATGGGGAAGGCACCTTGTTACCTCATTATACTGACATTCACTAGTTCGTGAGAAAAAGTATTAAGAATGGAATGAAGAAATGCAAACATTTAAGTTGGCTGTAGTTTTGAAATCTTGATTATACCAAGGAAGCTTTCCATTTAAATGGACTCTTTAGGTTATGTTGTGTAAGGTGAAAATGTCCATTGGTAATAGAAGCTTGTAAATGGTTAGCGGACAGTTGCCACTCTCTAAGAGAGAGATAACTTTATCATGTTGAAGTTTCAAAAATGATTTCTAGGAAATTTTGTCAGGATTGGGAGGATGAGAAGCAGAAGGGATGAGAGCAGAATTTGGAGCCAGACAAAACTGGATTTGAATCTCAGGGCCAGGAACAATTTAATTATCCTTGCTTTGGCTCATCTGAAATGAGAAAATGATTCCTATCTCAAAAGGGCATTCTGAGGATTAAGGAAGGTTAGAGACTGCTTAGGACCATGTATGAACTCACGGACCCTCGTTCAGTGTTCACTCCCTTTTCTTGAACCACAAAGGACATGGAGGTGAGAGAAACGAGGGTCTTCCAGGTGACTACAGAAGGGGATTCTGTTCCTTGAGGGACACTGTCCCCCAGCTTCTTCCTTTGGGGATATGACCATGGATATTTATTTGCCTTGTGCCTGAGCCTGGTCATGTGTTCTCTCTGAATGATGGGTCTGAAAGATAGTTTTAGTCACATAATATAGCTGTCTGATCCAAACAAACAAAACACTCTCTGTGGCATAGTCAGTACATTGGACTCAAGAGAAGTTTCTAGTGAAACTCTTATTTGTCAATGCTGGCATGAAATGAAGAGTAATGGCTGACCAGAGCCTGCTGAGCGTGCTGGAATCCATCCCCCCACTCTCCATTTTTGGCATTCTCTTCCAACCCACAGGCCAGTGGTGGCCCACATTGCTTGATTAGAATGTTTTCTTTGGGAAATAACTTCTTGTTACAAAATCTTTGTGACAGGAGTCCTTTTCTCCTACCCATTTAAACAGGCGACACTAAAAAAGGCTCTTCTTGGAGAGCCCGGGTTTTATCCTTTCCGACACAGAGGCTTTGACCTTGAGCTAGCTCCTGCAGCAAGACCGGAGCTGCTCTTAGTTTTACAGACTGCCTGTCAATGACTGTGGCCATTTTCCGAATTCAGAATGTAGCAAAATTATGATGAAGCACGTTTACCGTGGATAGCAATTTATTATTGTACTATAACAATTTAAGGAGAAAATGTAACACCAAGAAAGGTAGACAGAAGGTGCTGTGACTGTCTAGGGATTATTACCATCCCTAAGATAGGGGAAAATAATGAAGCACAATTTCAGAATGTTTTCTGTGTTGGCTCTGGATACACAGCTAGTCTGACAACACATGCTTATTCAGGGATGACCCCCGTAGCCCACCACCAGGCAAGGCCAGGAACGTATGTACTCCGGTTCTGCATTTTTAGGAAATCTTTTTTAAATTATTAAATGCAGCCAGTATTTTTCCCCCTCATTTTCTTTTGTAGCTCTATTTGTCATTTTTGTCCTTTCCAGCACCCAAAGCCACATGGCTAGGAAAACATTCCACCGACCTCCTGTTTTCTCTTCCCCAAACGGCCATTAGTTTCAATCTGAATTATTTTATTCACTTTACAAATGTTGGATATTATAGGAAGAAATAGAACTGAGGAATGGTGTACTTCCAGCTGGTATGTTAATTGGACACTGTTTATTCAACAGCAGCATTAAGAATATAAAAAACCTCATCACTAGTCTTCTCTGAAAAGCCTCTGCAAATAATAGCACTTATATAAAACTTAAGGCCTGAATGTTTCTTGTTTATGAGTAACATAGTATTAGCATATTAAAATCATTACTAACCAGGGTTGGAATATGTGTTCGGAAGCCTGTCGATGTGCTAATGGTGTAGTCTTGGAGACGCCACGTCTGCCACAGGATTAATTACTGGCATAAAACATTATCATTTCCCTACATCTCCTATGAGAGGAGCTGCTGCTGGAGTGATTTATGGGCCTGAATGTTATACAAAGCAATGAATGGGAATGTTACCCAGTGGATGGAGAGCTCGGCTCTTGGTTCATATTAGAACGAGTTGAAGGGCCTCAGTTGTTGTAACATTTGTTTCTTGAGGCCCACAGGCTATTAGAAAGACATGTGTGGCACATACTCTAGAAAACTAGCTTTTAAGTGGCCAAGACTACCTTCCCCCAGAGGCCTTCGTGGAGAAAGAGAAAAGGGGAGAGGTGAAGCCAGGTCACAGTGAACTTGGCCCCTAGGGACAGGTGCACAGGCTGCTGTTTATCAATGGCAGGTTTCCTAGATTTTCCTCTTCTGTGTGTTCTGTGCCTTGTGGTCCAGCTCAGAGGTGACTTACAAGGTCCGTGCTAGTGTGTCTCTCTCTCTTGCCACTGTACTTTCTGCGTGATGTCGAGTTGTTGGAGAGTCCATTTGAGAAACAGAGGCAAAGGAAAGTAAACGAATTTGAGAGACTCTTGTTTCCAATGAAAACTAGGAGATAATAGTTCACAGGCTGCAGTGAAGACTGGCAAGGACGCTAAAGCTCTTGTGTGACAATTAACACAAATGGGAGCAGGAGGTAACCTATGGCCCATGGCTCCGAGCACCCCTCCCCTTGTGTTGTCCCTTACTCCAGCCAAGAACCTTTGTCCTTCCCGAAATCACCTCCAGTACTCTATCAATTGCCCACTCTGGCTTTAACTCTTCTGTTTCTGATAGGAGAAAAATAGACCTTCCAAATGACACTAATCCTTGAGTTTAGAAAAGTCATCCATTTATTGTTTCTACTTCGTCTTTATTTTCCATAGGCATATTCTTTGGGGCGGGGGACAGATTCCCACAATTGGCATTTGGGCGGTTAATGTTGTAGTTAGTGCTGAAGAAGCCAAGACAATTTCCAAAGTCTTTCAGCATCATTATAATTAGAGAAGCAATTATATGGAGTTAGTGGTATTTTAAATTGATCAGCTGGATATCAGATGATGAGTTCTTTGGAACAGGCAAATCTGATGAGTATCTACTTGGTAAGCCGACTTGCCTCTCAAGAATCAAAGATAAAACCTGGCCACCTGACTGGCCAAACCCATGAGCCCATGAATCTATGGCAATGCTGTCTATGCAGGTGACACAAAGCCCTGGGCTTTTCAGGGAGAATGACAGTGCAGGTTCCTTGTTCCTTCCTTCTTCCCCAGCCCTCACTCCTGCTGTTACATTTCTGCTACTTTGAACATTTAGATGCTACTTTTTGCCCAGAAGATCTTGGGAGAACCTACTGGAGAACCTTAATACTCAGAGTGTCCACATGTTATCTTTCTCGAATGTTCTTTTTCAGTAGATTGATCCAGCGCAGTCCAGCGGCGTTCTGATTTTCCAAGGACTTACATAAGTCTGTCTAGAATCATCTTGGCCCTAAGGATGGAGGTAATAGAGAGAGAATATAGGTATGAATTGAACCTGAAGGTTTGGAATATTGTTTGACTGACGAGCTGTGTTGAAACATGAATTTTGTGGTTAAATTGTTGACTTTCGTACAGTTTAAGAGAACCAATGGTCTTAAATTCTCCTAGGACTTTGGTTTGAATATGGTTGAAGTTAGAGCTGTAGAGGGGGCTCACCAGGGATTGTAAAGAAAAAAAAGTCCTTTGGACCCTAGTGTCCATGTATCCTGACACTACTGATCTTTTAAGGAGGTCAACCTCTCCTTAAAACCTTTAAGTTTTGGGGTGCCTGGGTGGCTCAGTGGGTTAAAGCCACTGCCTTCGGCTCAGGTCGTGATCCCAGGGTCCTAGGATCAAGCCCCACGTCGGGCTTCCTGCTCAGCGGGGAGCCTGCTTCCTCCTCTCTCTCTGCCTGCCTCTCTGCCTACTTGTGATCTCTGCCTGTCAAATAAATAAATAAAATCTTAAAAAAAAAAAACCTTTAAGTTTTGTCTTATTTAGGGTCCTTTGACATAAGCAATTTGCATCCTGGGTGCTTTAATGTTGTCTCATTTTGGCTTTAAGGTTTAGGAAGCAATAGATCTAGTCATGCAATTTCTCAAGCCTTGAATAAAAATATACTAATAAAAAGACCTAGTGGGAATTTTGGTTCCTTTTCACGTACTCCCTTGTTAATTCCACCTATAGGGCTTATTATAATAAGTAAAAAATATCCTCTGAAGTTTACATCTTCTATCACATACTATTAGTCCTTCAAAATCCATGTACGTATTTTCACCAGAAGTGCTAAACCTTTGAGAGAAGCAGGTTGACGATTGAGTGTCTGGCTGGAAATCATTTACCATCAATGGTCACTCAGCTCAAGATTGTATCGCTGAAATGACTTAGGAAGAAAAATCAATAATGCTCACATATTGGGCAGCCCTCTTAGAGGATCATCTGTTTGACCTCACGAAAGTATTCCTTGTTCCAGATCATTCTTTTGAAATAAAAGAAGAGAAAAAGGCTACCTTAATCATAGCTCATTTTCTCTTATGCCCTTATTTTATTCCTGGTTCCCTTTTTGAGGGGAGGAAAAAAACAAGTCTCATGGAGAAATAGATAGGAGCAGATTCAAGTACAGTGGAAGGCCGCTGTGGATGTGTTTGCATTATAATCCCAGTGCTCAGGTTTTCAACTGAGGAAAAAAATTTACCCGGCATATTTAATATCTCAGTTTCCAAGTTGTTAGAGGAGAAATGGCTTTATACCCATAGAATGGCTTTAAGGAGTGGAGGATTGACTTTGACTTTATGTATGCATGTGTGTGTACACACAAACACAGGGCATAGTGGGTCACCATGGCTTCCATTCTAAGATAAACATTCACATTTTCATAGTTCCCTAAGTTTTAAAAAATATTATATATATATGCGTGTGTGTGTGTGTGTGTGTGTATGTTTATTTGATTGAGGGAGAACGCATGGAAACATGCACAAGTTTTGGGAGTGGCAGGAGAGGGAGTGGCAGTGAATTTCAAGCAGTCTCTGTGATGAGTGTGGGGCTCACTCAAGACCAGTGTGGGGCTCATCCCAGGATCTTGAGATCATGATCTGAGCCAACAGCAAGAGTTTGGATGCCCAACTGATTGAGCCACCCAGGAGTCCCCATTGTTCCCTCAGTTTAATTCTTTTTTTTGTTTGTTTAAAGATTTTTAAAATTTATTTGACAGAGGGAGAGAGATCACAAGTAGGCAGAGAGGCAGGCAGAGAGGGGGAAGCAGGCTCCCTGCTGAGCAGAGGCCCAATGCGGGGCTCAATCCCAGGACCCTGAGACCATGACCTGAGCCAAAGGCAGAGGCTCAACCCACTGAGTCACCCAGGTGCCCCCCCCACCCCCAGTTTAATTCTTAAAAATTTATAGCCTATGCTGGTTCTGGAACAAATCCTAGAATAGGATTCTGATGAAAGGAGGTAGGAGTGGTCCTGTCTCATCTGGGAGGGGAACAAAATAACTCATTGGAATGTGCCCTTGGAATCTGTCTGGAGCAAACATACACCAATAGCCAGATAAGGGACTTAGCTAGAGCAGATTTCCCTTAGTTGCTTGAAAGAGAAGCATAGAAGAATGGCCTGATCTCCAAATTGACTTGGAACTCTCCTTGGTGCTGAGATAGTACCTGAGAGAGTGTTCCCCACATATTGTGGGTCTCGGTGTGTCTGATGCATTGCTCTAGAGCAGGAATTGCCATCCATGCTGGGTTGTGGACCATGAACGTGCAGGAGATTATTTTACAAGGAACAAGGACACAACATTAAGTAAGTTTGAATTCATGATGAGAACTTTATTCCTTTTGAGAGTTCTCATCTCCAGTATTTGCCACTAGTGTTCATATGTCTCTCAGACCCCAGGTGACTTCATCTCCTGCCACCTCTGCCTTGTTTCTTTATTTTGATGAGATGAAAGTTCCAGGTATGTTTATTCCTTAATCTGAATTATACCTGCATATCTGATCATTAGCTTTCAAGGATTTCAGCTCTGGTTTTCATTTGAGAGACCTAATGTGTACCTAGATAGAGAATGTGAAAGGGTAATTCCATTCTATTCTTTTCTCTATTTTTGATACCACCATTTACCATTTGCTTCTGTTGAATTACTCAGCTCAGTAATACCAGACTCACCTCATAAAAATTCAGGGTAACTTTGACTTTCTTAAATGTGCTTTCAGCTATTGCTGCTTATCTATAATTTGTGGTTTCTATTTCCAACTGATAACAGAAATGCCAGCGTGCCAGCGAAAATGGTATTGCTCTAATAGCTTCCTCCATCCTAAAAAACGGGACAATTAAAGCACCACAGACTCTTCTGTTACACTGCATGTTTATTTAATGTGAGTTGGCTGAAACACAGTTGGTAAATAGAGAATGATGTCAGTAAAATGCAGTAGTCATGTGATTTGCACAGATGATTCCCAAGCAAATTAACATTTGAAAATAAATAAAAGCAAGTTTTCTTTCAAAGAGAAAGTTTGGCCAGACATGAAGACCTCAAGAAAAAAAATCCAAAAATGTTGTAGAACTGACTTCCTTTAGTACTAGTAATGTCTGGCACTTTAATACTAGTAATGTCTGGCATGGGGGGGTCAAGAATGGTTAACTTTTCAATGCATTAAGCTATGTCAGGAAGTTAACAGCACAAAGAAACTAAAAAGATATTTCCTATTGTATTAAAACAGGATCTGATTTTCATTTTTGATGAACCTGGTCTCTACTAGAAGCACGTGCCTTGAAGGACTTAGATCTGATGGGAGGAAGCTAGGGTCTCAAGTGTAAAACCCCAAATAATCAAGCAGCTGGGGTGTGGGGTGCTCACGTCAGCAGCAAGTTAACCATGCCCATATATCTGTGAGAGTCATTAGTCTTTGCGTTAGGTCATCAGTGACAAAGTTCCATAGATTTTTGTCTCAGTTTCCTCAACACAGTTTTCCCTCAAAGCCCTGTTATTTTTAGCGTGGTTTTACAGAATGCCTGCTTATGCAACACATGGACATACAGTTATCTCAGAAATGCTTGTAATATATCTTGAATACGTCAAATCAGTATTCTTTAAAAAAAAAAAGATTTTATTTATTTGAGAGAGAGAAAGTGAGTGAGAGAGAAAGAAGGAGCATGGCAGAGGGAGAGGGAGAATCAGGCTCTCCACTGAGCAGGGAGCCTGATGTGGGGCTCAATCCCAGGACCTCGGGATCATGACCTGAGCTGAAGGCAGATGCTTAACCACTGAGCCATGCAGGCACCCCTCAAATGAATAATCTTGGACATTACTGTGCCCAGTCTTTCACTGACACAGAAAGGGCAACCCAAGACAGCCATGCATGGGAGATATTGCAGGGAGTCCAAGAGCCCCTGACACTCAGCACTTGAAGCCACAAATGGCGCACGCACTAGTGATTTTGATGACCTCTCTCTTCTCCTTCCTGTCCTATGGATGCTCCTGGCTGTGTTGAAGGTGATTGTGGACTCTTCCCACCCAGGAGAGCTGGGCCTTTATTCCTCAGCACACTCTTTGCTTTATTGGGGACCTACATCGTCTCTATAGTATTGTGCCTTGTGCGTGGTCAGTGCTGTTTCGTTTCTACCTGGACACACCAGAAAAAAGATGTTGAAATTTTGGCAGCTTGGAAAGTGGTGTGCATACCTCTCAATTTCTATTCATAATCTCTATCTGGACTTCTGCAATAGAAAGAGAATGAGATTCTAGTTCCAGCTCAGCCAGGAATGAGTTGTGTGACATGGTCCATTCACAGTCCCCTGACCCCCGAGATTTGGCTGCCAGAAACTGCAGATGATGATAGTTTTCTCTCCAGTGTCCCTTCCTGGCCTAGCCTGTGACGTACTTGCCAGTTACTATTTCCCTCGTTGTAAAATCTCAGAATCACTGCCATACTCAAGTCCTTCCTCTATGTTTGGCCTCACTGATATGGCCAGTGCCTGGTTCCCTAGAAACTCATAGGTTGGCCTGTAGCCTATTGGGGATGTGACCTGAGAGCTTAGTCTAGCCCTTGCACACGAGCTAAGCAGTCTACTCTTTCATGTGAGTAGCTTGAACTCTGGACTCCTAGAATTCATTGGTGGTGGCAAGAGCAGGTGAACTGGGGAGAGCAGCTGCGTAATCTCCTGCCTCAGGGCTTTGGAGTGGGGAACCGCACATGTCACCAGCTGAGGGGACAAGATGGTTTGAAGGCTGATGTTGCACTGAGTCTTAGCGGATATTCTAGTTTCTGAGAGTTGGCAGAGCAGAATCCGAATGTTTGCTGACTTCCTAGCTTTCCAGTGCATTCTGATGTCACGTTGTGTTTTCCCACTGCTTGGCTCTGTGCTGAGGATGGGGTGGGGCGGTGGGGTTGGGTGACGGCTGAGCCCAGTTGCATTCAGATACTGGTGCAGGAACTTTCCACCTCACCTGCTCCCCAGGAGGAACATAGCTTCTTGCCCTTTTTGAGGGTTCATGAGTGTTCAGAGTTATTGGAACTTGGGTTAACTTACTAGGATTGACCACGTGTGGGGTAGCTTGGCATTGTTTGTTCCAGCAGTTCCCTGAAGATGTGCTGTCTTCTGTCATAGCAAGGCTTTTGTGGGGAGCCTTGGGAAGGAGAGGTGGCACAGCTCTTTGGAGCAGGGAGCTGCATTATTTAGGGTGGGGACCAGACTGTCTTGGGAGGCTGACTGGTTCCCAGCCACTGAAAGCTGCTGGTGACAGAGGAAAGGTCAGGAAGGCCAGAGAACCCTATGTCATCGCTGCATCAGGGCCCCTCCGAGCCCTGCCTCCGTGGAGGCCTGCATGTGTCCCTTTCTTCTGGTTCACTACTCACCACCCCTCTCTCCCGCAGCGTTGAGAAGCCCGATGTTATCTCAGTGTAGTCATCAAGGAGCAGGTGCTAGCTCAGATTCCTCATGTTTTTGGTATATTTTGAGTCATGTTCAATCCTCTTGCTTTAGGACACTAGAGCCTTGAGGCCTGATGCAGTTGGAGACCTCCTTCTTTGCTTTTCGCTACAACAGCTCTTCCTGGAGGCAGTGAATGCCATGGGCCTAGCTACCTGATGAGGACGAGTCAGGAGGGCAAGTTTGATCGGGGACCCTATACCACAATGAAGAAAGGATAAAGAACTCTGGTGAATTAACATGGGCAACAAATCCCATACCTTTTGGGGGTAACCTGAGCATATATCTCTCCTGTACATCTTGAAAGAGCCTAACATACTTCCTTTGAGGCTCTGTAGAGCAAAAAGTTGGCACACCACAGTAAGTGGGCAATCTATTTCCGGAAATAGGCTAGGTTGTAGTATATCTCTGAGACTTGGGAGACCTTTGAACTTTGTCAAGGTGTGACCTGTATACTGAAATGGAGGAGACACATGGAGACCATTAAAACACGAAGATATGGATAAGCAGTACCTCAGAAACTTATGTTTACGAGGGATCCAAGGCTAACGGTTAATTCAAGTAACCAAACCAAACACTTGGAAATGAGCACAGTCAACAGGCTGGAGTCTCTGATTTGAAGCCTGAAAGCAACTGCATGTTACCTTGAAACCCCCACCAAGCTTTCTCTCGAACACACTCATTTACAGCCGAAGTTCCTAATGGAGGTGAGCAATAGCAGTCTAATGGAACTAGCGAGAGAGGGCCTCAGGGACAGGAGCCGTATTTACCGAAGTGCCTTTTAAAAATAAAAACAGATAATGAAAAATCTTCCAGTTTTAGAGGAGTGTATTTCTGATTAGGTGGCGTATAAATTACTTCTTTTGTAAGTAGTTCCTGGCAGGTACACGTCTTTGGCGTTCTGTAGCTGGAGTCCATGAAATGTTTTGTACAGGAATAGTAATAATCCTTGTGTCTAAACACAACGTGCAGCCAGTTTCTATCCTCTCCCTGCGAAGAGCTCAAGCTGTGATGGTTCACAGGATACCACATTGCCCAGGAAGGTAAAATTATTATTTAAGGAGGTTATTATATTGAGGACAAAGGACAAGCTAAAGAAAGGTCATTTGCATGCCACAGTTTCTAACCAGGCAAAAATGCAAACGCATGGAGGGTGCTACTAAAATGAAATGTGTCTAAAATTATAGAAGGTCTCACTGGTGGTGCAATGAGCCATCTTGATTAAATTTGGCATCAAAATTCTCTTAATAACTATGAAGCTGTGTTAGCTCTCGAATGATCAGTATCTTTCTTAAAATATTTTCCTTTAAGAAACAGGTGTCCATAATCATATTTCACCATGAGTTTACACAGCTAATTGCCTAGCACTGCAGTTATAAATACGTATCATTACATACAGTAGATTGTAATCAGTTAAGAGTAGGGGACACAACTGATTCATTTTTAATCTTTCACGGTGTTTTACCCATAAGGGGATCAGTAAATACTTGCGGATCTGACATATTTTGTTTTTTATTAATTCTCATGCAGTTCTTCTTTGTCTCCTCCAAAGTCTGTCATTAATTTGTGTAGTCAGTACTTACTGAACTACATGCTCTGACAAGGACTGCACACTACATGTGATAATCAGGCTATCATGGTGCATCTTTGTTAAGAGGTTAAGTTCATGTGGAGGGTGGCAGGCAGGCAGCATCCCCCCGTAACCCTGACCCCTGGCATGCTGGCCCCTGCACTAGGCTTTGTACTATATGAAGCCCTCCAACTCTACATAGGGTCAGGGATTCCTGGGGCCAGGGAAACAATTCCCACCTTAAGCATACTGCTCCTACCCTTTCTCCGGAAGCTCAAGCTGGGAATTCCTGCCTCAGCAGTTGAAACAGCTTCTCAGGTATGGACTGACTTCTTCCACACTCAGTCCCCAAGAGTAGACAACACTGACCCCGTAAGCCCTGCTGGGCCCATGGATTAATTGGGGTAGTTAAGAAAGGGGGTAAGGGTAGAACTTGGCTATGTGGGCTCTGGAGTCCAAATATATGTGTGCCTCCTCTCAGTTATGACAGAAACATGAATGGAAAGAAAGGAGAGAGCAAACCCCACTCCAGGGTTTTCCATTTGTCATTTAGTCCTGATCCCACATCTATTAGGAACAGGTCTGCAGGCAGGTAGTTAGATAACAACATGGAAATGGGGAAACCGTGGATTTTTATGGCATTCCCAAACTAGATTGCTCAGGGAAAGCTTCTCGGAGGAACTAACTTATAAGGTAAGTACTAAAAAATGAGCAGGAGGAAGAGTGTTCTCGAGATAGAGAACATCAAGGTTAAGGAAAAGAATGTGGCTCATTGAAGGGTCTGAATATTCAATATGATGGTATCGCAGAGCGTGTGTGTGTGTGTGTGTGTGTGTGTGTGTGTGTGTATTGTGTGTGTGTGTGTGTAGTAGAGAGGTGAGTGGAGGTAGGGAGGAATGATGTACAAAAGATAAGGAGGTGAAGTTAAGACAACTGGTTTGATCGGACTGTGAAGGTCTTGCTGGAAAGAGTTAGGAGTTTATCCTAAGGGCAGTCACTGAGGAGGTGTTGATGGGTTCTAATCTGAGAGAGGGTGACATACCAGAGTCTGTCTCTGTCTAGCTTGTGGAGAATAGACTGCAGATAATTGCAGGCTGAGCTGGGGTTGCGACATTGGTTAGAAGAGACGCGGATGGGGTCGAGATATACAGGAGGTGAGTGTGGTAGGATTTTGTAACAAATTGAATGGGAGGTGCGAATAATAGTGACAGAAATGTCAAAGGTAGTTTTAATTATCTGGATTAGATCACAGAAGTGATGGTGAGTTGAAGGGTATGATCACTTAATGTCTGGTCATCAGCTCCTTCTCCTGAATGGAGACTCTTACCCAGATGTAGTGGAAATGGGGCCAGTTGACCTAAAGAGAGGCCCTTAAATGTTTCTTTTCCAGCAAATCACCCTAATATGATGTGTCACAAGAGACATGGAAATTTCTTTATGCTTCCATAGTTCAGCTCATGGGAGAAAACCACAGTTGAAGCAACCCATGGCTGCCCTGTTGTTTCCAATATGGAATCCTAGATGATGGCCATGAAGACAGCCTGCTCTCCAGCTCCATGTGTGACCCAGTTGCCAGTACCATGGCCATGTGGTTTCTTTGAGACTCAAGCCATGGAGAGCCCAGTTAATGGCTACACTTAACATATTTGCAAAGCTGGTTCTATTTTCTTCCCTCTCTTTTGATGGAATAAACAAAGATCTATCATTTTAATTTTTTCCTGAATTTGAAAATGCGTTGACTTCAGGATTGGTACTCCATAAGTACATGGTACTTAGGCCCCAGACTGATTCAACCCCTCTCCCTCAGCCCCTTTATCTCCCTTTCTCAGTGTGCTTGCTCTCTCCCAGGACAGAAATGTTGGTCTCACTGGTCATCCTGAAGGGCTTGGGATATTTTGATTCATCTTCAGTCCTTCCCCTACACAGCTGCTGGCAGAGCATATCTGTTCAGTGACTGTTGATATAAGCAAAAGGGAAGCTGTGGGGGGAAGGAAGCCGTGCCATGCACAACCTTGTCAGGAATAGACGCCGGTGGGTGTGATGTGTAGGAGGGAGGTGGAGTTGGAGGCCAGAGGGGCTGCTCAGGGAAGAACAGAAGTGATGAGTGGTGAGGACTTTTGTAGATTTTACTTGGAAGACAAATGGCATAGGCTGAGTTAGATTTTTCGAGAAGCTGTAGCTTGAAGGCTGTCAACTAATTGTGTCATAAGGTTCCAGTCCTATAATGGAAATCGGAAAGGGAGGGAAGGGCAGTAGCCAGTCCCTACCACGAGGGGTAAACCAAATAGTGTTGTTTTAGAATTTGTGGAAACATGGTTATTGCTACTTCAGACAAACATCTCTCTTCTGTGTAGGAGCTTAGAGAGAGGGACTCTTGGGCGTAATGACAAATCACATAGAGTTGCGGGGACAACAAGTCCTGCCCCACATCATAGTTAGTTCCCACTTTTCAGTTGCAACATGTCCTTAGATCTCTGAGAGAGTCTCTTGAAATTAATTTCCATTCTTCTCTTTAACTGAACTTCCATGGAATGTATTTTTTATGCTTATTAGCTGAGCATGAAATTCACATTTATTTTTAGTCCCCCAATTTGTCAATGAAATGCTTTCCTATGTCTAATTTCCACCAAATAATAATATGGAAATCTCTACCAAGGAGCTCTTTTTGGCATTGTCCTACTAACAGCTCTCTTAGTCATCTTTTAGAACAAAATACCCTTCCTCTTCTGAAACCTAACCTACTGATGTTTTAAATGCGTCTCAGCATATAGCCTATGGGAAAAAATAAGCTCAGATCCATGCAAATGCTCAGAAAATGGAGCATTTATCTTGGGAATGATGCCTTTATTAAAACAGAGATGGGGATTTTAAATGAAATGCCTACTTGTCCAATAACATTAAATTTTTACAGTTCCTAGGTCAGGAATCCCCAGAAGGATTAGGGATAAGGAAGTTATTTCTGATTTTCAGGAGAGAGTAGCAGTGAGGCAGAGGGGAGAGAGTGGCCAGTGGTGATGAACTCCAACTGTGGAAAGTTCTGCTCAGACCAAATTTCTTACGGTTGTTTGCTCCCTATTGGGAATCCTCATAAACCTCAGAGAAACCATATGGGATTGGCCATTGGCTAGATCCCTTACCGAAAAGGCCTCCTGATTTGTTCACAATTTCTGGTATAATCCCCAGGGCTGCCTGCTTTAGGCAAATGTTAGTGTTAACTAACATTTATTATGTAGTTGCTCAGGAGGAATCTTGAGTGGAATGCTTCTTCAGGAAGGGAACACTGTATATTTGAAGGGAAATTATTTGCATATTAAAATGAATTTTTCCTTAATCTGGGGGAAGTAGTGAACCAACCAGGGACTAATGAAACTAGGTTGTTTATTTTAGGAGGATGCAGACTGAGGATATCTTCTTGGACTGAAAGTAAGGGAAAACCACAAGACTAAAACAAAAAAATTGTTTTTGCCATGAAATTTATCATACAGTTTTATAAATACTACTTCTAGCATGAAGAATAAGACGAGTGGGTGAGTTAATTCTGCATTGTGCATATGAGAGGTGGCAGGGTAAGATATTAGTGTGGCCAATAAAGACCTCCCTTCTAATGTCTATTTCTCCTTCCTTTGGTGTCCTGGGCTTTTGCACTTTTCCTGCTGTATCAGAAATACTGCTTCTCTCCTTGTCCATCTGGTAAACCTTCACTTTCTATGAAGTGCTGTTCATTCTTTACCTCCTTAGGGGCACCAGTCCTTTGGCTAGGTTCTTCTCTAGAGAAGCTGGTTGCTATCCTTTTGACTCTGAGGGTGCCTCTATGTTGATACACCGTACACCTTATTGTGAAAATGTTTCAAGTTTTTGTGTATTTCAACTAAGTGGGACTGGGTTTTATGATTATATTCTTTTTTATGACTACCCTGCAATGCAGCACAGAACCTGGAAACTGTTAAGAGTTATATAAGAGGTGTTTTTCTGGGGGGGGGAGGGGTGGATGGAAATAAACAGACATTTACTGCATAATTATTGTGTATGAGGCAGAGAGGGAGCTGTATAAAATATTAGGTAAGATTTCAGTCCCTTTTGAGCTCAGAATCTAGACTGGCAAGACAGAGCATCTGGAAATGCACGTGAACAGTGCAAGGCCACGAGTGGTAGAAGACAAGAGGGATGACTTCTGGACCACAAATACTGATATGACAGAGATTGGCATTCCTCTGAGGCTGGCATAACAAGCAAATCCTTGAAGCAATTTCCCCTGAGAAAAGTCATCTGTCTCTTTCTTTTGAATTATAAAATTAGTTTATATATCTTTCATGACACTCATCCCATTCCACATTGTCATACCGATATTTGTGTCATGTGTCATCTTTTCTTCCTTGCTAGAGTAAATTTTAGTCATTTAAAAAAATACCCGGCAGTGCAGGCTTGAGCCTTGTGTTAAGGATAGTAGGTGCTCAAGTGAGCTCTATTGAATGAATGAAATGCTAGCTGTGGACAGCAACTGCTCCATGAATTCAAGGATAAGAAGGTTCATGGCCTGTTCTTTTGGTCCTTGAATGCTTGGAGAGAGAGAAGGCATTGAGCTATTATTTTGAAATATATAGAGTAGATGTCTATAAATGCACTCAGGGGAGGCATTCTTTCTTTAGAAACAGTGGTCTGTGAATAGGTTTAGAAAGAGAGAGCCACAAAGATATATTTGGGGGGAAGTGAGTAGAGGGACCCACACGGACAAGAGTGTGGGTGATGTGCGCAAGGTGGAGGTTTGATGGCCTAGAACCATTCTGTTTCTTCTGTGTTTCGGTAGAGGCTGCCTCCCTTGCCTGATTTCCCCAGTTGGGTCCTCAGTCCTGTGGATACCACAGGTCACCATCACCCCGGAGCTGTGGCCGATGGAGAAGGATGAAGAGGAACGGGAGGGCAACAGAGGAGGCAACAAGGATAGGGGAAGGAGCTAATAAATAGATAAATAAATCAGGAAGAACTCTGGTTCACAGAATTATGGGATCTCAGAGAGTTTTCCAGCTAATCTGGTGACAGTAATGGCCTGGCATTCTGAGTTTAATTGTAAGTTGATGGAATAACTGAACCAGATAGTTTTTCAAAACTAAGGGGTTTTTTTGTTTTGTTTTGTTTTGTTTGTGTAGATCCAGCAACGCATCAACTTTATATCCTCTTTCTTCTACGTAAAGCAGTTGGTATGTCAGCAAAAAAAAAAAAAAAAAAAAAAAGACTCATTAAAAAAAAAATCGTGCTATGGTGAGTTGTTTGTGAAACCGTTGGTTTTTTCTCTGGTGTTTTGACAAAAAAGTCAAAGGGACTCTGTGCTCCACATTCCTTGATTTCTTAACACAAGTGACGTGTGCAATGGTGGTGCTCAACACCACGCGACTGTATTAGGCAGGAACAGTTGAAATCGGTGGCCATACAATAATAGTGGGGGTTTCTCTGTAGGTAAAACAGTGGTAATTGTATCCATCACTTGAGGGCAGAAAGAGATTGTACACGGGGTCAGGAGAGCAGTCTGTTGGCCACAGACCTCATGACATCATTGGGTGGTGCTTTCATTTTAAGCCTGTTTCCCCTCCTTTGAAGCCGGAAGTTATTGGCTACTGCCAGAGGCCTGTTACGACCATGTGGGGATCAAAAGCCTGACCAGGGGTGGGAAATCCTTTGTTCCTGGCTCTCTCATAATAGCTTTTTCCTTTTCTTTGACTGAGAGAAGCAAGTCAAATAGGATTATCCTAATGGCACAGAAGTGTTTTATATAAAAAGTTCAAAAACGAAATCCACACAAATTCCAATGTCTTTCATTTACTGAATGCTGTTTTATTACCACACCAAGATGGAAAATATGCTGGTGGCAAGTGGGCCGTTTTCTGAGGCTCTAAAGAAACTGTCCTTTCTCAAATTATGAATGATTTACAAGCAAATGTAATGGTCCTTTAAACCACAGTGAATAAGTAAAACCAAAAAGAAAAAAAAACTCCCCCCCCCAATTCAAAGCCCTTGAAAGTACAAGCTTCAAAGACTGGCCTCGCCTCAAATTACTTTACTACAACTCCACGTGTTCCAGTTGTTGCAAAACTGCAAACCATATGCCCGAAAATGAGAATACAGATACCTTTAAACGACACCTTGAGGATATAATAAAGAGCAGTATAGGTGCAAAAAGCACAACACAGTCATTTAAAAAATAGAAGCACAACAGTAAAGTAATAAAACAATGAGAGACGAGTTATTTTCTGGGCACCATTGTTTTAAAGAGGACCCGGCGTACAGTTAAATAACACTGACTTTCTCATTGTCAGGCACTTGGCTGACGTGGATTCCAAGCACAAGATAGCTTTCCAACAGTTCCCTCTTGTTTGCGTGGCTATGAAAGTCCACGCCGGGTGGGACTGGAAGTTTGAGTGGTTCTATGAATGGGTAAGACTTGATTCCGGAAAAATGAATGGGATTCTTAGATACCTGATATATTGCATGTGAGGGCAAGTTAGGAAGCTGAGGAAAAAAAACAAATTGTTCCACTGTGGCGTTTTAGCATTTCTACCTTGTCAGGTGAGCTCCCGTTTGGCCATTTTTAAGTGCAGGATAGATCGAGGAGAGTCTGGGGATGGGGGTGGAGTTGGGGTGGGGGTGAGGGCTTCCTTCAGCATCAGAGTCCAGCAGTGTGTGTTGGAGAACGTCCTGCAGAGAATCCGGAGGTCTCTTGTGCTGGTTTGCAGAGCAAAGGAGTAATTACGGCAATTTACCCTTTCCAATAAAATTTTCCCGAGTGGTTGGTTGCTGATTTCAGTCATTTTTTTCAGTCCCTGAGAGACAAAGTGAGTAATGGGGAGATGGTTAGATGCATTGAGGCAATGCAGGAGCCGCAAATGGGATTTGCCAGGAAGGACCCGGGATGGGCCGGTGGGTAAAATTAATGTGGGGCAACGTTGGCAAGAGCCTCTGTTCCTTTCCAGCTTTGGACCCAGGATGCACACCCCAGGTCCATTGCTAGGTTCTGCTTGGGCCATGTGGTGTGTTAAATGGTAATCTTCAGCTTGAAAAATCAGTCATTTCACATAAAAACCTGCCTTTTTTTTTTTTTAAAGATTTTATTTATTTATTTGACAGACAGATCACAAGTAGGCAGAGAGGCAGGCAGAGAGAGAGGAGGGAGCAGGCTCCCTGCTGAGCAGAGAGCCTGATGTGGGGCTCGATCCCAGGGCCTTGGGATCATGACCTGAGCCGAAGGCAGAGGCTTTAACCCACTGAACAACCCAGGCACCCCAAAACCTGCCTTTTGATGATCTTAAATGCTGGGAGGTGAAAGCCCATGGGACAGTGATGGTAGCTGAGGCTGAGACCCAACTGCTCCTTTCATATGATGTGCATACTCCCTCTTGTTCTTGGCTTCTGAGATCTGGAGTCCTGCCTTTTCAAAACTGCTGCCCACGTTAGAAAGAAAAATAGCTGATATTTATTGATGTCAGGCCTTGGGCCAATTGCACAATACGCGGGAACTTAAATGACCCTCACAAGAGTCTCACGAGGTAGATCCCACCACCATGCACATTTCACGGATAAAGGCAAAGGGCCCTAAGTCACTCTCCCCCCATCCCCTGCTCTTGTGTCCAGAGACTGTGCTATTAGTCATCTCAGTGGAGGGAGATGTCCACAAATCAGCCACATGCTGTTATCAGTCCTCATTTTACTGTGGTTTTTCACTTTAAACTTTCAGTCCTGCAGTTTGGTGGAAATTGAAGTCATGTAGACATCATATGCCGCAGATGGGCCGTATATACTAAGCCTGGGTCAGCAGGTCCTGAACACCAGTCCTCTCTGTTAAGAACTCCTTTGTAGGTGGGGTGCCTGGGTGGCTCAGTTGGTTAAGTGGCTGATTGTTTATTTAGGCTCAGGTCCTGATCTCGGGGTCCTGGAATCAGTCCTGCGACGGGCTCCATGTTCATTCGGGAAGTGGGCGGCCTCTCTCACTCCCTCGGCCTCTCCCCCTGTGCACATGTGCACGTGCTTGCGTGCTCTCTCAAATCTTAAAGAGAAGACAAGAGCCACTTCTTGGGATATGTGGAGTAGGACACATCCCACCATTTTTTCCAACGTCAATGCCATCTTAATATTAGGAACACTAGGCTACAATGAATAGCTAAGACACTCTAGAAATGGAAAAGTAAGCATAAAATGGCAGTTGCTAATGGCTTGCAGGAAGGCATTTGGAGATGGGCAGTGGGCTCTGCTCTCCACTTGGTGTTGTGGCTTATGCGTTAAATGTGCATATAAAATGTACACTATATTCTGAGAGAAGCAGGGAACAAGGAAGAGTGCCAGTTAGTGAGGGGAGTGGGTGTGTTGGGGAGGGGACTGACTGGAGGCATCCTGCACGTCCAAATCCCCCCAGTGGAAGTAACGCCTGTGGAAGGTGATTGGGTTTAGGAGAGTCATGAAGGAGGGTCATGAGATGAGTGTCCTTAGAAGAAGAGACTCCAGAGGGATCCCTCTTTGTAAGGTGAGGGCACATGAAGAAGGCATCCGTGTGCCAGCCAGGAAGAGAGTCCCCAAGGTCTCAATCAGCTGGCATCTTGATCTTGTCAGTCTCCAGGACTGTGAGAAGCACATTTGTGTTGTTGAAGCCTCCCAACTCTCAAAGACAGTGCATGTGTGAGATGACCCCCTCTTGAGGACAGATGGTGGGGCAGGAATGGGACAACAGGGAGGGTAAGATGGCTGCAGGTGGCTGAGATTTTCCTGGGGAGCAGATAGCTCAGTTTGGGAGCCAGACATTAGGGCAGGGAATGAACTCCAGGCTCCAGCAGAGATGGAGGGGAGTGCCAGAGCCTAGGGGTGTACAGGGAAGTCCTGGTGGACCGAGGTAGGCAAGCCCCACCAGGCCGCACCCCTGCAGGGAGGCGTGTGCTGCCACTTGCAAGCTGTGGGGAAGGATTTTGACCTCAGTCCCTCGATTGTTTTAAGTTGGCTGTTGGTTCAATTTTTTTCTTAAATGTTGCTCAAGTCAAATAAAGCTGTGTGGTGTTCAGTTTTACCTGTGATCTTCCGTGGTACCTGTGCCTTGGTGGCCGAACTCTGGATAGTCGTAGGTGACAGGAGTGTGGGAGAAAGAGAGGGAGGGAGCATGCTGGGCAGAGTCGTCAGCACTGCCAAAGGCAGGACTGGAACACAGAGGAGGTGTGGGACCCAGTAACAGTGCAGGTAACAGATGATGAGAATGCTACCCCAGGGAAGAGAGGGCCCAAGTCACGACAGTCATGACGATCTTGACTTTAATGGTTTGGGCTATACCTTGTAACCATGCTGAGTACAGTTTGGTAGCGGGTTGAACTGTGCCCTTCACAAACAGGTGTCTAAATCCTAACCCCTGGTACCTGTGAGTGTGACCTTACTTGGAAGCAAGGTCTTTGCAGGGTGTAATGAAATTAAGGGTCTCACAATGAGATCATTGTGCATTGACGAGGTGGGTCTTGAATCCAATGATTAATGTCCTTATTAAGAGACAAGACAGGGAGATTGGAGATGCACAGACCCTGAGGAGAAACATAGGGGAGACGCAGAACAGAGAATCAAGTGATCTACCTACAAGCTGGGAAACATCCAAAACCCCTGCAGTCACCAGAAATTAGCCAACAACCTTGATTTCAGACTTTTGGCCTGCAGGACAGTGAGGGATACATCTCTCTTGTTTTAAGCCATCACGTTGTTCAAGGCACCACACGCTGGGCTTCTGTAGAAGATTTCCTTTCGAAACCGCAGTGGTAGATGAGGGAGAAGTACGGTAAGGCTGTGGAGTGGGGAAAGATGGGCCAGGCTTTCTGGAGGTGCCATCCCTCCAGCTGCTGCTCCAGAAGGAAGCAAGAATGGGGGGCAGGGAAGCAGGCAGCTTGGAATCACTATGGGAGTCTAGAAGAGAGCCGATGTGGTCCCTGGCAGTGCGACCAGAGATAGATGGAGCCTTACGTTTAGGAGGAAATATTGGCAGAGCTTGGTGATGACTCTGCGATTGGTACCATCAAGGGTGGGAGATGGTGAAAAAGCAGGAGAAGGTTGGGATTTGTGATGTTAGCCTCCGTCGGACCATGGCAATGGCAGTTGTGTCTCCAGAAACAGAGACTGTAGGAGAAGAGGTGGGCTTGGAAGGAAATAGGAGGGGGTCAGTTGGCACATTGACCTTGAAGTGCCCGTGGGCCATACACATATATAAGACCTGTAAGCTCACTTGCTCTTTTCCTCATTGGTTCGTTCATTCATTCATCTTCATTAGACATCTTGAGAGGCTTTCAGAGGAAAGGTTCTAAGGTAAAACCAGGAGAGTGGTGGGGCCATTAGCCTCAGAGTGTGTTTTTGCTGAGAAAAGCAATGTGCCTCCTGCTTTTTTTAGGCTTTTTGTTCATTCTTCTTTTAATCATGTAGAAAGTGAGCACGTACATTTGGGGGGAAAGTAGGACCCCGTTTTATAAGCGATGGTTACTTGGTTGTGTTTGCCTTCTACTGTCCCTTCACTTCCTCCGACCATAGCACTCCGATTTTTCGTTGTAGAATCACTCTGTCCATTCTCACCTCCTATCGCCCCATACCAGGAGGCCCCGGGTCACCACAGTCTGTCAGTCAGAGCATTGGACCTTGGTGGCTACAGTGGCTAGTTTGTGAAGGTCGTATGACCTGAGATAGGAGAGTGACACTTATGGCTGGGACCTTTTCCTGGAGCTAAAATGAAAGAGATCCAAGTGGTAGGTGGGCTTTTGAGCTGAGAGAACAAAACTGGAGCCATAGGAGGGCACCTGTGCCATGCCACAGGAGATCTTTCTGGAGATGAAGGGGAAGTAGAGGGAAGCAGACCTGAGAGGAACTTCAGATCCCCTTTTGCCTGAAACCAGCGTGAGGTGGCATTTCTTTTGCAATTGAAAAGGGTGCTGATTAACACATCAGTAATACTTAGCTTTCCACTAGCTGCTGGTGCAGGAGTGGATTTCTTGAGCAGCGAAAATGCTGCTCCTCAGCACACTCAGGATTATGTATGGAAGAGAGGAACATCAAACCAAACTTTTAGGGCCCTGGTGTGAGGAAGGCCAGTATCTTTTCCAGAGAAAAGGAAATCTGTCACAGCAGAGGCAAATAGAATGCCTTTTTTTTTTTTTCCTCCCCCTTTCCTGCTAAGTTTGGCAGTATTTCCCTTGACAGAAAGTTACAAAATGGTTCTTTTCAAGGCTACAATTACAATTACAATTGCCTGGGAAAAATTCCATCAAGTACCTCTACAACTTCATTACTGTCAAGCTCTCTTTCTTATCTCTGGCAAAAACAGCCAGTTGGAAATGTGTGGGTGCACATTTTAAAGCATCACCGAAAAGTCTGATGCTTGTGTGTGCGTTATTTCATTGTGCTTCGAGATATTTCCTCTAGAACTGGCTAATTAATGTTAATTTCCCCCTTGCTATGACAGTACTGTTCCATGAGACATTTGACTTTGAAAGTGGCTAACTAGGATCTCTGTTAGCTTTGCACGTCACCTGTTGTGCTGGATTAAGCATTAAAAACATGGTGCTGATGACATGTTTTTCTTACATCAGTAAAATGGAAACTGTCAAATTAAGAAGGTGTCTTTGGCTTTGGAGTCTTTAGAAACTAATCCTCTCCTATTGTCAAAATAAGAATGCCTTGGACTGATTCCAGGATTGCTATATAATTTCTGCTCTGTTCCTGGGAGATGTATATGTGCGTGTAATTAACAATAATAACTTCTCCCCATTAAAGCAATCTACTTTGATGGTTAAAAAAAAAGGCCTTTAGAAATAGAGAAGCAATCCCAAAATTTAAATTTATGAACTAAATTACAATGTGTATATATATATATATATATATATATATATATATATATATATAAATTCCATTCATTTATATGTTCATTCGTTAAAGGATTCCATTTTCGTTGGCATGGAATGGCCTAGGTAACTTGAATAAGGAACTTAGGGGTTCCAGATGGTATTAGTTGTGTGTCCTGGTGTTTACAACTTGAGGATTCTTTTTTCTTTTTTAACTGAAATTTTTTTCTTTTTAAAATTGAGGTATAATTAGCATTTAATATTGTATCAGTTGTAAGCATATAACCTAAGGATTGCATATTTGTATATATTGCAGAATGATCATCCTGTTAAGTCTAGTGAACATCCAGTTACCTATGTCACTATAGTTAACAGATTTCCTCTTGTTATGAGAACTTTTAAGATCTACTCTCTTAGCAACTTTCAAATATGCAGTATATTATTATTGACTATACTTGCCATGCTATGTATTATATCCCCATGACATTTATTTTGTAGCTGGAAGTTTCTACCTTTTGAACCCCTTCACGCATTTTGACAAAACTCCCCACCCCATCTCTGGTAAGCACCATCTGTTCTCTGTATCTATGACCTTGGTTTTTTCCTTTTTCTTTTCTTTTTTTCTTAAGATTACACATGTAAAAGTGGTATTTGTCTTTTTCTGTCTATTTCACTTAGGATAATGCCCTCAAGGTCCACTCATGGCAAGATTTTGTTCTTTTTTTTATGGCTGAATAATATTCTATTGTATAGGGGTGCCTGGGTGGCTCAGCGGGTTGAAGCCTCTGCCTTTGGCTCCGGTTATGGTCTCAGGGTCCTGGGCTGAGGTCGAAGAGATTGCTGCCTGTGGTCTCCTCAATGATTTTGATGGATTCCTGTCTAACATTGAGGTGCTTCATCCATTTTGAGTCTATTTTTGTGTGTGGTGTAAGGAAATGGTCCAGTTTCATTCTTCTGCATGTGGCTGTCCAGTTTTCCCAACACGATTTGTTAAAGAGACTGTCTTTTTTCCATCGGACATTCATTCCAGCTTTGTCAAAGATTAGTTGACCGTAGAGTTGAGGGTCTATTTCTGGGCTCTCTATTCTGTTCCATTGATCTATGTGTCTGTTTTTGTGCCAGTATCTTACTGTCTTGATGACGACAGCTTTGTAATAAAGCTGGAATTGTGATGCCACCAACTTTGGAGATCTTTTTCAACATTCCTCTGGCTATTTGGGGTCTTTTCTGGTTCCATATAAATCTTAGGATTATTTGTTCCATTTCTTTGAAAAAGATTGATGGTATTTTGAGAGGGATTGTATTAAATGTGTAGATTTCTTTAGGTAGCATAGGCATTTTCAAAATATTTGTTCTTCTAATCTATGAGCGTGGAACGTTTTTCCATTTCTTTCTGTCTTCCTCAATTTCTTTCATGAGTACTTTATAGTTTAATGGGTACAGATTCTTAGCCTCTTTGGTTAGGTTTATTCCTAGATATCTTATGGTTTAGGGTGCAATTGTAAATGGGATTGACTCCTTAATTTCTCATTCTTCTGTCTTGATGTTGATGTATAGAAATACAACTGATTTCGGTGCATTGATTTTCTATCCTTACACTTTATTGAATTCCTGTATGAGTTCTAGCATTTTTGGAGTGGAGTCTTTTGGGTTTTCCACATAAAGTATATCATCTGCAAAAAGTGAGAGTTTGACTTCTTTGCTGATTCGGATGCCTTGTATTTCTTTTTGTTGTCTGATTGCTGAGTCTAGGACTTCCGGTCTTAGAAAAAAGAAAGTACTAGTACTAAAAAAGCGCTCAGTTTTTCCCCATAGAGAATGATATTTGCTCTGGGTTTTTCATAGATGGCTTTTATGATATTGAGGTATATGCCCTCTATCCCTATACTTTGAAGAGTTTTGATTAAGAAAGGATGCTATACTTTGTCAAATGCTTTTTCAGCATCTATTGAGAGTATTGCATTGCTCTTATTCTTTCTTTTATTAATGTATTGTATCACATTGATTGATTTGTGGATGTTGAACCAACCTTGCAGCCCTGGAATAAATCCCATTCGGTCGTGGTGAGTAATCCTTTTAATGTTCTCTTGGATCCTATTGGCTAGTATTTTGGTGAGAATTTTCACATCCGTGTTCATCAAGGATATTGGTCTGTAATTCTCCTCTTTGACAGGGTCTTTGTCTGGTTTTGGGATCAAGATAATGCTGGCCTCATAAGATGAGTTTGTAAGTTTTCCTTCCATTTCTATTTTTTGGAACAATTTCAGGAGACTAGGTATTAGTTCTTCTTTAAATGTTTGGTAGAATTCCCCTGGGAAGCCATCTGGCCCTGGCCTCTTGTTTGTTGGGAGATGTTTGATGACTGCTTCAATCTTCTTACTGGTTATGGGTCTGTTCAGGTTTTCTATTTCTTCCTGGTACACTTTTGGTAGTTTATATGTCTCTAGGAATGCATCCATTTCTTCCAGATTGTCAAATTTGCTGGTGTATGTTTGCTTGCAATATGGTCTTATAATTGTTTGTACTTCTTTGGTGTTGGTTATGATCTCTCCTCTTTCATTCATGATTTTATTTATTTGGGTCCTTTCTCTTCTTTTTGACAAGTGGCCAGGGGTTTATCAATCATTAATTCTTTTGAAGAACCAGCTCCTAGTTTTGTTGATTTGTTCTACTGTTCTTTGGTTTCTATTTCATTGATTTTTGCTCTGATCTTTATTATTTCTCTCTTCTATTGCTGGGTTTATGCTTTCTTTTATTCTTTCTTTTTTTTTGAAAATTTTATTTATTTATTTGATAGAGATCACAAGTCGGCAGAGAGGCAGGCAGGAGAGAGGAGAAAGGAGGAAGGAGGAAGCAGGTTCCCTACTGAGCAGAAAGCCCAATGTGGGGCTCGATCTGGGATCATGACCTGAACCGAAGGCAGAGGCTTTAACCTACTGAGCCACCCAGTCTCCCCAGGTTTAGGCTTTCTTGGCTGTTCTTTCTCCAGCTCCTTTAGGTGTAGGGTTAGGTTGTATACTTGAGACCTTTCTTGTTTCTTGAGAAAGTCTTGTATTGCTATATACTTTCGTCTCAGGACCACCTTTGTTGCATCTCACAGATTTTGAACAGTTGTGTTTTCATTTTCATTTGTTTCCATGAATTTTTTCAGTTCTTCTTTAATTTCCTGGTTGACCCACTCATTCTTTGGTAGGATGCTCTTTAGCCTCCATGTATTTGAGTTCTTTCTAACTTTCCTCTTGTAATTTAGTTTTAGCTTCAGAGCATTGTGGTCTGAAAATATGCGGGGAATGATCCCAGTCTTTTGCTACTGGTTGACACTTGATTTGTGACCCAGGATGTGATCTATTCTGGAGAATGTTCCATGTGCACTAGAGAAGAATGTGTATTCTGTTGCTTTGGGATGGAATGTTCTAAGTATATCTGTGTTGTCCATCTAGTCCAGTGTGTCATTTAAGGCCTTAATTTCCTTGTTGATCTTTTGTTTGGATGATCTGTCCATTTCAGTGAGGGGGTTGTTAAAGTTCCCTACTGTTATTCTATTATTGTCAATGTGTTTCTTTGATTTTGTTATAAATTGGTTTATATAGTTGGCTGCTCCCATGTTAGGGGCATAGATATTTAAAATTCTTAGATCTTCTTATTGGAAAGACCCTTTAAGTATGATATAGTGTCCTTCCTCATCTCTTATTATAGTCTTTGGCTTAAAATCTAATTTATCTGATATAAGGATTGCCATCCCAGCTTTCTTTTGATGTCCATTAGTATGGCAAAGTGTTTTCCACCCCCTGACTCTAAATCTGGAGGTGTCTTTGGGTCTAAAATGAGTTTCTTGTGGATAGCATATTGATGAGTCTTATTTTTTTATCCATTCTGATACCCCTTGTCTTTTGATTGGGGCATTTAGCCCATTTCCATTCAGGGTAACTGTTGACACATATGAATTTAGTTCTATTGTATTGGCTGTAAGGTGACTCTTACTGTATACTGTCTCTGTTCCTTTCTAATCTACTACTTTTAGGCTCTCTCTTTGCTTAGAGGACCCCTTTCAATATTTCCTGTAGGGCTGGTTTGGTGTGTGCAAATTCTTTTAATTTTTATTTATTCCCAAAGCTTTTTATCTCTCCTCCTATTTTCAGTGATGGCCTAGCTGGATATAGTATTCGTGACTGCATATTTTTCTCATTTAGTGCTCTGAATATATCATGCCAGTTCTTTCTGGCCTGCCAGGTCTCTGTGGATAAGTCCGCTGCCAATCTAATATTTCTACCGTTGTATGTTACAGACGTCTTATCCCGACCTGCTTTCAGGATTTTCTCTTTGTCACCAAGACTTGTAAGTTTTACTATTAGATGATGGGGTATGAGCCTATTTTTATTGATTTTGATGGGGGTTCTCTGTGCCTCCTGGATTTTGATGCTTGTTCCCTTTGCCGTATTAAGGAAATTCTCTACTATAATTTGCTCCAATATACTTTCTGCCCCCCCCTTCTTCTTCTGGAATCCCAATTGTTCTAATATTGTGTTGTCTTATGGTATGATTTATCTCTCGAATTCACCCCTCGTGGCTCAGTAGTTGTTTGTCTCTCTTTTGTTCAACTTCTTTATTCTCTATTATGTGGTCATCTATATCACTAATTCTCTGTTCTGCCTCATTTATCCTAGCAGTAAGAGCCTCCATTTTTTATTGCATCTCATTAATAGCTTTTTTGATTTCAACTTTGTTAGATTTTAGTTCTTTTATTTCTCTAGAAAAGGATTTTATTTCTCCAGAAAGTGTTTCTCTAATATCTTCCATGCCTTTTTCGAGCCCAGCTAGCACCTTGAGAATCGTCATTCTGATCTCTAGTTCTGACATATTACCAATGTCCGTATTGATTAGGTCTGTAGTCGTTGGTACTGGCTCTTGGTCTTTTTTTTTTTTTTTGTGGTGAGTTTTCCTGCCTTGTCATTTTATCCAGATAAGAATATATGAACGAGAGAATAAAATACTAAAAGGGTGGCAAAGACCCCAGAAAAATGTACGCTAACCAAATCAGAGGAGATCCAAAACCAGGGGGAGAAGAAAGGGGGAAAAAAGAAATAAAAATTAAAAAATACAAAATACAAAATACAGATATATATATATATATATATATATATATATATATAAAAGGACTGGTGAATAGAACAGAGCCACCCACTTGATTTTGGGTGTATTTTGGTCTCTTAAAAGAAACTACCTCCCAAAATTTTAAAGAAAGAAAAACTTATATATCCACACAAAAATAAGGGTAAGCACAATGAAGGGGTGGAATATGACTGTAAATATGAAAATTTAAAAAAAAATCCTAAAAAAGGAATTGATAAGGTAAGTGGTTGGAAAAAGAAAAAAAAAAAAAGAAGAAGAGGAAGGAATGTGCTCAGCCTAGAGACTGGAACAAAACCATGTGCTAGATTAGGGTATATTTTGATTTGTTAGAAGAAGTTGTATCCCAACATTTTTTAGAAAAAAAGAAACCTATATGTATAGACAAAATAAGGTTAAATACAATGAAAGGATAAATGAGTATAACAATGAAGGTTTAAAAAGATTTTTTTTTTTTTTAGGAAGGTATTGTTAAGACAAGCTAAAAAACGTTAAAAGGGGAAAGAGGAAAAGTTAAAAAAATAGAATAAGAAAAAAATACATTGAAAAAATTTAACTTTGCAAGACTAAAGGATCATGGGGGAGAAGCCATGAATTCTATGCATTGCTTTCCCCTAGCTCTGGAGTTCTGCTGCTGTCCTTGATCGGTTAGCTTGGTCTTGTCTGTATGTTCTTGATGATCTTCTGCAGGAGGGGCCTGTTGCAGTGATTCTCAGATTTCTTTGACCGGGGAGGAATTGCACGGCCCTTGCCAGGGACCAGGCAGAGTAATCTGCTGAGGTTCGCTCTCGGGAGCTTTTGTTCCCTGAATGTTTTCTGTAGAGCTCTGGAGGAGGGGAATGAAAATGGTGGCCTCCCAATCTCCAGTCCGGAGGAGCCGGGAGCTCAGGGCGCCACTCCTCAGTGACCCCTCAGAGAAAAGCAGTCAATCCCTCCTGTCTCCCTGGTCTCCAGCACACTTTGAGCTCACCTGGCATGTGACTGAGCGTTTCTGTCTCTGGTGCATGGCCCCATTTGGAGTCTCCAAACCCAGCAGATTCTTGCTGCAGTGCTCCGTCCAGAGGAGGAAGGTGAGTCTCCCCTAATCTGCCACGTGTGGGGTCCCTGCTCAAAGAGCAGTGGCCCAACTGTAGCTTGGATCATGGTTTAAAGTAACCCCAACCTGAAAGCTCACTTCTCAACTCTGTCTCTGTAGTCGGCTTCTGCACTCTGAAACCTGGCACCTCTGCCATACTCAGACACCTCTGATCTTTCTGTGACCCCATGGGACCTAATACCACACTTTCCCTGTGAGGGCTCCACCCCCACTCAACCTCTGGCGCCATGTCCTCAGTGAAGCAGACTTCTAAAAGTTCTGATTTGGTGCCTCGCTGCTACATCATTTGCTGGCAGCCAGCCCCTCCCCCTGCGGTCTTCCCATCTCTATTAAAAAATAGAATAAGTTCTTTGCTTCCCGTCTCTTTGGATTCACTTCTCTGCATGTCCTACCTTTCAAAAGTGGTCGATTTTCTGTTCCTGGAATTGCTGCTTTTCTTCTCTTTTATCTCCTGTTGAGTTTGTAGGTGTTCGGAATGGTTTGATACCTATGTAGCTGTACTCCTGGGATCTGATGTCATTTCAGTCTGCTACTCTTCCGGCTTCTTGCCTCTCCACCCATGAATTTTTTTTTTTTTTTTTTTTTTTTTTTTTGTGGTGTGTGTGATTTTGTATGTATAATGTTAACCCTTTATGAGATAATATGATTTACAAATACTTTTCCCTACCCAGCAGGTTGATTTCCATTTTGTTGATGGTTACTTCACAGTAAAGAAGCTTTTTAGTTTGATGTGGCCCCACTTGTTTATTTTTGCTTTTTTTTTTTTTTAAAGATTTTATTTATTATTTATTTGACAGAGAGAGAGAGATCACAAGTAGACAGAGAGGCAGGCAGAGAGAGAGAGGCAAGCAGGCTCCCGGTCGAGCAGAGAGCCCGATGCGGGACTCGATCCCAGGACCCTGAGATCATGACCTGAGCCGAAGGCAGTGGCTTAACCCACTGAGCCACCCAGGCGCCCTATTTTTGCTTTTGTTGCCTTTTTTTTCTGGAGTCAGATCTAGAACGTCATCACCAAGATTGAAATCAAGATGCCTGCCACATTTGTTCTCTTCTGGTAGTTTCACGCTGTCAGGTTTTACATTCAAGTTTTTAAATCCATCTGAGTCCACCTTGTATATGTTGTAAAATGGAAGAGTCTTTTTTATTTTTTTTTAAGATTTTATTTATTTATTTATTTGAGAGAGAGAGCACATGTGAGTGGAGAGAGGGAGCAGAGGGAAAGAGATCAGCTGACTCCCCACTGGGCATGGAGACTACCATGGGGCTCATTCTTACGACCCTGAGATCATGACCTGATTGAAATTAAGAATTAGACTATCCGCTGACTGAGCCAGCCAGGTACTCCAGGATGTTAGATTCTTTTGCATCTGGCTTTCTAGTTCTCCCAATACCATTTTATGAAGAGACTGTCATTTCCTCATTGTATTTTCTTGGCTCTTTTGTCCTAGATTAATTGACCCTGTGCTTGGGTTTCTTGGTCCTCTCTACTGTTCCATTGATCTGTGTGTTGGTTTTTACACCAGTATCATATTCTTTTGATAATTAAAGCTTTGTAGTATAGCTGGAATTGAGGGGGTCTGATGCCTCTGTTCTTTCTCAGGACTACATTTACTACCGATGGTCTTTCGTGGTTCCATACAAATTTTAAAGTTTTTTCTGTTTCAGTTCTTGGTTTCATTGATTTTTTTTCCCCTATCTCCTCAGTTTTTGTTTTATTTATGTCTGCTTTGATCTTTGTTCCTTCCTTTCTTCTACTAACTTTGGACTCTATTTTCTTCCCCTTAGTTCCTTGAGGTGCAAAGGTAGGTTGTTTTCTTGAGATATTTGTTGTTTCTTGAGGTCAGCACATATCACTCAGAACTTTCCTCTAACAACTGCTTTTGCTGCACAGGAGTCCTTAAAGGAAGGAAGGGCCATCAGCACAGTGCTAGAGTTCATAGAATTGTAGAGTTTTATTTTAAAGCCAGAAAGAAACTAACCCATCTAACCATTTAGGGTCTTAGTTTTGTTTTTAGAGATTCTGAGCGTCAGTGATGTGGAGTTGAATGTTGCAACAGTGAGAATACCAGGCTGGACTCCTGGCTTCTCAAGTAATGGAATTTTCTGTAGACAGTTAAGTCATTACTATGGCAACATTTGGGAGATCATTGTTTTATGCCTGACACTGTACTGTGCACGAAATACTGTGATGTCATAGTGCCTACCCCAGCCCAGCTGGAATCACGAGATAGTGGGAAGATAGACATATCAATGAACAACTCAAGTGTATTGGGACAAGAGTTCAAAAAGACGTATCTGCTAGGATGTTGAGGGATTTATTGGGGGAGGTGACATTTGAAGTGAGTGTTAGAGGATGAGTAAACTTTCTACTAAGTGGACAGAACAGAGAAGGTCTTTCCTCAGGGGAGAGGAGTGAGTAAGACCAGAGGTACGAAAGGTGAGGCATAATCATGGAGCCAAGGGAGGGGCAGGCTGGCCACAGGGAATGTACCTGTAGGGGTTATGACAGATAAGACTGGAAAGGCAGGCAAGGGTCAGCCTACTTTGTATGCAGTATTAAGGACCTTGTTTTCCGAAGGCAGTGAGAAACCAGGGAAGGACTGTAAGCTGAGGCCTGACTGGATTTGTGATTTAGAAAGATCATAGTTTGGTAAACGTGGCCTGTGAATTGAAAGCATGGGGGTAGAAAGACTCCTTAGGAGCTGTCCTCATGGTCCGTTTAATACACGAAACAAGCTTCATTGAGGGCAGTGGCCCTGGGGCGCAGGTAGCATGGGGCATAAGGTAATTGGAGAGACATTTGGGCAGGAGAATGGAACAGGACGTGGTGACTACTTGAATGGAGGGGTGAAGGCGAGAGGGTGAAGTCTGGTGTTTGATGGGGCCATTTTGCAGGTCACAAGATCGGGGCAGAAGGAACCACGTGGGACCCAAGAGGGTGCCAAGCAAGGCTGCAGACCTGGGATGAAGCTTTCCCCTTGCGCCTGACGCCATTGTGTCCAGAGAGGGATTGCCACTTATTGGCATGACATTTTGGCTCTCAGCTAGTGCTAGAGTCTGAACAGCTTACTCCCTTTCTTTTCACTTTGTGTTTTAAGAAAACTAGGAAGTGGAGGCTTCTCTGAACTGGAGTTTTTAGAGATGCTCTCTCTTCTCCCCTGGTGCTTCAGTGAAACCTTGCAGACTAGCCTGACGTTATTGGCAAAAATGAACATGTTCTAGATTTAGAGGTAGGTGACTATATTTGAGCAGATTTGTTTCATGACATATTGAAAGCCAAGTATCTTGTGGGTAAAACAGAGAGCATTAACCTCTCTGTAACATAGAAAGTGCCGTAGATGTTTCTAGTTGTGTGTTCTTGCTTATTAAATAAGAACGATGAACACCAGCATTTAAATCTATCTCCTCTAATCTCTGTTCGACAGGCAGATGGAATTCTCTTCTTTTCAAAGCTTTGGCACATGCTAGAGATAAATGTATATAACACGTTAGATTCTCTCTAAATTGGTGTATGCTGCATTCTTCTGCTGTCAAAGCACTGTATGGACTTTCAAACAAATCATATATCCTTTTAGATGAAATCCTTATTACTATTTGACATTTGGATATGGAACTGGAATGGAAATATAGGGGAATATAGAGGCAAGTAAAAATGAACCGAGTTAAGCTAAAAGTGTTAACACCATTTAGTCTAAACACCCTACCTTGGCAGGCTCAGGAGTGATTGTCTAGTGACTTGATTTATCATACTGTGGGGGTTTGGAAGAAACCTTTTTTTTTTTTTTTTTTTAAATAACTGTCTCTAAAAGTGGTTTATGATACTTTTGGAGCAGCAGAACCTTTTTTTTTTTTTGGAAACAAAACTGCACAAATCCTGAGCTGTATCCAGAATCCAACAGAAAAGAACAAAGTTGGGGTACTTAGAGCCTGGGTGCTCTGGGCCCCCATCCAAGCCCCCAGGACGTTTCCCAAGGCAACCAGTGAAATGTATAGGGCTCCTCACAATATTCTGAAAACCATTAATGAAGAAGAGAAAAGATGGCCATGATTTTCCACATCGTGGAAGATCCACATTTCAGTTGGAAATGGGCAGTTCTCGTGGTGATATTTGTTTGGGTGTATATTTTATTATTTATGTATTTATTTGTTTATTTAAGATTTTATTTATTTATTTGATAGAGAGCACACACAAACAGGGGGAGCAGCAGAGGGTGAGGGAGAAGCACCCTGTCCACTGAGCAGGGAGCCCAGTGCAGGACTCGATCCCAAGACTCTGGGATCATGACCTCAGCCAAAGGCAGACACTTAACCGACTGAGGCATCCAGGCGCCCCAGGCATATGTTTTCAAAATTGCCTTTGGTCCCCTTAGAAGGTGGTGTGCTCTCTTAGGCCAGCCATGGCTCTTCTTCTTCTTCTTTTTTTTTTTTTTTTAAAGATTTTATTTATTTATTTGACAGAGAGAGATCACAAGCAGGCAGAGAGGCATGCAGAGAGAGAGGAAGGGAAGCAGGCTCCCCGCTGAGCAGAGAGCCCGATGTGGGACTCGATCCCAGGACCCTGAGATCATGACCCGAGCTGAAGGCAGTGGCCTAACCCACTGAGCCACCCAGGCGCCCCAAGCCATGGTTCTTCTTGTCTAGCTCAGGACATTCAGGCAAATTCTTGTGCAAAGTCACATGGAAAAGTTGCCTTATTTTGAAAAATTGAAAGGGTTAATAAATAAATTCAAGTCAAAGGGAAGCTCATAAAGGTGCCAGTGAAATTCCACTGTTTGGCCTCTGTCTTAGTGGGCATGAATCTTATTTCTAAACATGGATGTGTAAGAAATGTTGCCCTAATTTGCTTTCTTAAATTAAATATGTCTCTGAGGTCTTATCTCATTGGACCAGCAGAAAAATTCAGTACCACTGTTGCTGGAGTTCTAATTCACCGTTGTCCCAGGGTCATGTGAAAGTTCCAGGAGTTTGGGGGTGAGCAGATCATGTGGCATGGTTGGCCAGGTCACAGGTGAATTGCTAATGTTCTTGGACCCGAATTTCAAAATCAGTGATTATTGAATGTGTAGTGTTGCTTCTACAACTTTCTGGGAGCAAGAATGCTGCACATTCCCAGAGTTTATGCAACTCAGGATGGGTTTCCAGGGAGCTTGTGATACTGCCACACCAAGGTTCCCCTGGGATGGCTATAGGCATTCTCTACTACATGATGAGTCCCTCTATAACATGTGCTTGGGGTTTTGACCAAAGCATGAGATCATTTTTGCCCCAGTGGTTCCTTCATTTCTGACTCATTTTGGGATGTTGCTGCTTTTACCTAACCTCATGATTTCTCCTTTTCTTTTGGTGCAAGGCGCTGTGTATCACGCAGGGCTATTTAAAATACTGGCAGTGTCATGGTTCCTCCCTGCCCCCACCCATCTCTCTTCCAGGATTTGTTTTCCTTAATAGATGTGCTGGCTCCTTTTTTTTTTTTTTTTTTTTTTTTTCCTGGCACATATGATATAAGCTGCCTGGCAGTAAATAAGGCATGGTACTACAGATTGCCTCCAACCTGATTTCTTAACCCTTAGTTTGTTCCAATACTTGGATGGAACTTGGAGTTGTTAGCACACGAGACGCCATAAAACCCTCGGGCTGGTTTGAGAGAGAAAGACAAAAAAGCCTTCCTGATTCTCCAGATTTCCTTTCAGAAGACTTTATTTTTAGAGTCAGAGATCAACAGACTGAAGTCTATGCAGAAGAGAGACTTTGAAGTCTGCCCCGCTGAGGTTGGGCAGAGATTTCAGTGTTGACTAGAATCGTCTCACTTGCAGTAAGTTTCAGTCGCCATCTTAGACGCTGCCTGCTCGTGGGTCAAAATGGAATGGAAGGCTTTTAAAAGTTTTACTGCTGGTGGGTCACCCTGAAATCACATTGGTTTCAAAAGCCATTTTTTCAGTGGAAAATGGGAGGCTGTGTAGGGAAAATGTGAGGCTATACAAATTCCACTGGAAAATGTGTTGAGAGAGAGAGAGAGAGAAACAACTGGTATCAAAAAATGTTTAAATCCTAACAACTGCACAGTGAGGGGGTTGATTTCATTCAAGAAGATTTAGAATTTGTAACCTTGCAAAAGGCACACAGGGGAGTCAGAATTACTGACACATTCGGTACCTGCTGGTTAAGAAGTTGTGCAGAACATGGCTAACCATCCATTCAAATCACTTTTCTGTCCCTTTCATAGTTCTGGAAGCGGCACAGTGGCTATCCAGAGGCCTTCTCCTGCCCAGCTCTCCTTGCTGTTAGATGAGGCCGGGTAACATAAAAGCAGTTGTTTTTAGTCTCAGGCCAGGACCTCAGAATGGATTTTCTATTTTGGTACTGTTATAAACAAGGAAAAGCTATCTGAAGCCTTTTTGTTTCTGTGAATCACGAAATCTTTAAAACACAAGTATTCTTAGAAATACATCTTATCTCTCAAAACATAACACCATGTGTGGCTGGGGTTTCCATCTAGCTTATATAACTCTGTTTGACTTTACTTACATGCAGTTGCCAGGTACTCAATCCAGAACAGTATAAACTCTTTTTAAGGAATGATCATATCTTGTCTCTGAACAACCTAGGGTCAAGGTGGAGATGAGGATTTTCATTTATAGAGAGAGACCAAGGTTAGGACGCACCAGCCCAGCAGGGTTTGGTGGGTTGGTGTGGTGGTGAGGTAGTTAAGGGGGGAGCTAGAAGCAGAGAGGAGAAGGCTTCTCATCCAAAAAGACGTGGAGGGCCAGAGTTATAGGTGAGAAGATCAGTATAACTAGGCAGCAGGGCTTGGAACAAAGTTCTTCAGGAAGAATCTAGCAGGTTAGGGGCACCTGGGTGGCTCAGTTGGTTAAGCCACTGCCTTCGGCTCCAGTCATGATCCTGGAGTCCTGGGATGGAGTCCCGTATCAGGCTCCCAGCTCCAAGAGCAGTCTGCTTCTCCCTCTGATCTCTGCTCTCTCACTCTGTCTCTCTTTTTCTCTCTCTTTCAAATAAATAAATAAAATCTTAAAAAAAAAAGAAAAAAAAAGAACCTAGCAGGTTGGCTCTGGCAGGAAGTAAATGTCCCAGGCCAAGCATCGCAGGTGCAGAATCGGAGCAGGTGGTTGCCAGCACTGAGAACCACCGACACTGATGAGTGGAAATGAAGACGCAAGAGTGATGCTCCTGAAGCAAGGAAAGGCGTGCCCCCTCTCACAAGTCACAGTGGTGAAGGAGTGTGGCTTTCAGGACCTGAGCATGCTTCAGGGTTGGCCCATGTCAAAGTTCTGGTGCTTTTTCTGAACACAGAAATCACTCTGAGGTTAAATGAGGAGAAACTTGTAACAAGGCACGTGACCCTCACCAGCCTTCAGGGGACCCATCTAGACCATCTCTTTTTTGCTCAAGTTCCTCCAGTTTTTCCGATGAATTGCACTCCAGGAGGAGATGATTACAACGTACAATAGATGAATCTCATTTCCAAACTGCAGTTACGAGTGAGCAGGAGAACTCACTCTTTCAAATGGGAAATTAGCCCTCTTCTGATCATCCTTAGCAAAAAGTAGGCCAAAGATATTTCTAGCATGGCAATGTCATTTTGAATTTCATGGTTTCCCACCGCAGCTTCAGTGGAGGCTCGATTTACAGCCGGATTCTCATGATTTGGAAGATGAAGGCAGCTTTAGTTTAGGATTCTAATTTCCAATTAACAAACACATTACTGTACGATAACTCTGGTTTAATGACTAACAACCATGATTAGCAGAGGGTCAGCTGTGTTTGAAAGGGCAGGGCGATGCTCACAGTCACATGTCCTGCTTCCCTTAGCGATAACAATATCCACTGTTGTTATGAATTTTCATGAGAATGAATGCTGGGATTTGTGTCTTTGCTGAAGGTCTTTGACGGCGGATGTAAAAGAAGCGAGCAAACAAACAGCTCTTGAAGCTTCATGTGGGAAAGCCCTTAATTGATCATGTCCTGTTAATCACAGGAAAACTGAAGTGTGCTGGGTGAGGGAGCAAAATAAAATAACGAGTTAGCCATGTGTAGGCACAGCCTTGTGACAGTGTTGTATCTTGAAGACTCACTCCGCCAAAGTGAAAGCCAGACACCTGAGTCTAGATTAGGAACAAATCGCTTAAGCCCAGCTTCTTTCCTTCCTCCTCTTCTTGCTCCCCTGACAGGAAGCTTTCCTCCCATTTGCAAACTTGGCATATTCCACGTGCATTTTTAGGGATTTAAAAGGAATCTTGCCAATCAGGTGGCTTTGTTACTAAACTCTCAGAGCACCTAGTTAAAAGTCCCAACTCTGGGATCAAGGCTTCGGCTGTGCGTTGAATATTTAACAGGCCTCCATTTTACACACTTGGCGAGATTTTTCTGTTGTTCTCTTGACGCCAGTCCCTGTCTCCAGAAAATTCAGGAGAAGGGCACTTCCAGGGCAAGGCTTCCTGTTTTCTTTCCAAGACACATTGCTTGCCAGTTTTTGTGATGATCTTTGTCTGAAGAGGAAGGGAGTTCCAATGGGAGCTTGATGGATGTGTTTAAGATAAAATCTGGATTGCCATTTCCCAAGAACGAGCACATGACTTTGTGACAAGCACATACCCTTGCAGCCTTGCCTTTAGTTTAGAGCCCAGTGACCATGAGTAACAGAGGTCAATATGCAGATCCTGCTGTCTACCCCACCTGAGACCTACTCTTTTTGGCACGTCCTCCCCAGACATCTTACCTCGGAAAGCTGGAACTGACACCAGCCACATTCCTTCTCAGCGAGGCGTGCCTCTGACATGCATTTGACCCTTGAACACACACATGTGAGATTGGGAAGGAGGAAAAGAGGAAGGGGTGGGACTACACACATGGGGATCCAACCAGGTAGGACAGAGCCATGATGTTCCGGGGAAAGGTGGCTGCAAAGACAAACCCTTGGGAGGGTGTTTCCTATTGGCAGCAAGGCCCCTGCTCTAACTGCTTCGCTTAAGTTGTTCTGGAAACTGCTCCTCGAAAGTTCCTTTTAGAGCTTGTGCTTTCAAATCTCCCACTGATTTTGTGAGCTCTGTTACCTCCTGTAATAATCCTCTTTCTCTTTATATTATCTGTAATAGATTCTGTTGTCTGCGGCATGACACATTGACTGATAGAGGGAATCTTTTTGGAAAGTCTTACTGGAAGAATCCTTCCACGCTTCTTAAAGGGTCCCACTTCTTCCATGCAGACAGCCGGCACAAGGGGTGTGGCCTATATGCTGTTTCTCTTTGTGGTTGTCATCTTTCCTTTGAATTCTGGAATATCATTCTTATAACATCATCTGCAAGAAAAGAATGTGAATATTTACTTCCCCTTGACCCTCTCAGCTAGTATCCACTTTAAATTTCTTGTCACTAACCACGATGCACAACAAAGCAGGGCCGCTTGCGAAATCATGTGGGTGACAGAAGTTAGGTTTCCTTCGAGAGATTGTAGGCGCTGTCCTCTTACCTCAGTGAGCCAGTCACAAGAACTACCCGTGTATACCCCACGTCTCTTCTTTCACGTACTTCAGTGAGCTCCACACAGTTCTTCTGTCCTCTTTAATTCCTGAGAACGATCTTTCTTAAGATCACTTCTACTCATGAATGAAGTGCCCCAGCAATTACACCAAACTTTTGGATTCTGGTGGTTTAATTCTGTATAAAGAAGTGTAGGAATATGCATGTAGTCCCAGGGTGGTGCTTCCCACCTCTGCCTCCTTCATTTCGCCTCATAACTCAGTCACCTTCAGCTACCCCGGTGCTCACTGACGAGCTTAACTGGCCTCCTGGTCCCAGCTTTGATCTGTTCCTCACAAGCTGCTTGCACTTAGGGTGCCGGCTTTCCAGCTGGTCCTTCAGAATTGCATACTTTAGGTAACTTTTTGTCCGCCTTCTCTTTGCCAAGAGACTAGAATTCTCAAGGCCTGTCCATTCTTTAAAGAAGCAAAGCTCCAAATAAGTGTGTAGGACAGAAGAGGATAGCCTTTGGACTGGTGGGAATTTAGAAAACAGATTAAGCCTCTTGGATTGCATTTTGAAAAATTAGTACTCCTAGAATGCGTAGTCCATCCAGATTCAAGAGAAGTCAAAACAGTGGGGAAAGGGAGGAGGTAGGACAATGTCAAAGAGAAAGTTACGGGCTAAAATAGAAGACAAAGTTTTACATCTCTTTAAGCAGACAAAATCAGTATATCCATTTGGTTGCTGTGACTACACCACATAGACTCTGTTAATTGTCATGCACTTATTTTTCTTCTGTTTATACACTACCAGAGGTCCAGGGGCAGTGTGGCAGAACCAGAATTGCATAAAGGTCATGGTTACTTAAATCCATGCAAGCAAGGGGTATCCTTTGAGGGAAATTTTAGGAGCTTTCGCTTCTACCGCCTCATAAAAAACCCTCTTTATGTTGGGCTATTGCAATTAAAGTGACTCTTTTGAAGGAGTACAGGATGGTGTAATTTAAAAAAAAAAGGCATGATTTGGAGTGATTACTTCTGTTGATGAGCTCAGATCTATTACTTAACAGTGTGTTGACCTTGGTCAAATCAGTTACTCTCTTAGAACCTTGATTCACTGCTCTTAAATTGGAAATACTTATATTTTTATTTATAGTGCCCTTCTAGGGTTAGTGGGAGGATCAAATAACGTAGTAGTATATTTGTTGACATTATGTAAACCACAAAATCCTTTAACATATTGCTGTTCAAATCAGACAGTCTCAGTTAAAAAATGAGTTGGGATGCCTGGGTGGCTCAGTTGGTTAAGCAGCTGCCTTTGGCTCAGGTCATGATCCCAGGGTTCCGGGATTGAGTCCCGCATCAGGCTCCTTGCTTGACAGGGAGCCTGCTTCTCCCTCCACCTCTGCCTGCCACTCTGCCTGCTTGTGCTCGCTCTCTCTCTCTGACAAATTAATAAATAAAATCTTTTTAAAAAAATGACAACAGTATTTTCTGGTTAGAGTAACAGACTCACTTTCAGCTATATCCTTTGAATCAGATGGCTTTATAGTAAGTCTTGGAGTTGAGTGATAGCAGTCCTCCAGCTCTGTTCTTTTCTTTAATATTGTGTTGGCTATTCTAGGTCTTTAACTGCTCCATATTAATTTTAGAGTCTCTTGTCAATATCCACAAAATTACTTGCTGGGATTTTGATTGGGATTGGATTGATCAAGTTGGGAGGAACTGACGTCTTGACAGTATTGATTTCCCCCGTGAACATGGACTACCTCTTCATCAGAAATACAAATCCATCAGAGTTTTGTGGTTTTCCTTATATGGGTCTTACAGATATTTTGTTAGGTTTATACCAAAGTATAAAGTACCTGAGTATTCCTTCTTCCTTTTTTTTTTTTTTTTTTTTTTGGTGCTAATATAAATAGCGTTGTGTTTTTTTTTTTTTAATTTGAAATTTCACTTGTTCATTGCTGATAGGTAGGTAAGCAATCAACTTTGGTAAATTAATCTTGTATCATGAAATCTTATTATGATTGCTTAGTAATTCCACAAGATTTTTTGTTTTTATTGTTGACTTCTGGATTTTCTACATGGACCATACCATCTGTGAACAAACACATTTTTATTTCTGTATACCTTTTATTTCCTTTTCTTATTTAATTGCATTAGCAAAGACTTCTAGTATGACATGGAAAAGGATTGGGGAGAGGGAACATCCTTGCTTTGTTCTTGATCTCTCTGAGTCAGTTCCATATCTTTTTGTTGTTGGAACAAAAGCAGTGGTGTTAAGCAAACAAGTTCTCCAGTGGTGTTAAGCAAACAAGATTTTCTTGCAAAGCTCCTTCAGTTTTCAGAATTGATAGGTGATTAAAGAGACCAGGCTCAGGAAAATGGACATAAACCAAGAGGGTCAAGAATCAGGAAGCACTGCCTCCATGTTTTGGCAGAAGCAGACTGGCCAGATATAGCCGTCACTAGTACGATGGGACAGAGCCTCTGCTAGGAAGTGACAAGTGCCCTACCCCCTGCAACTGATGAGAATATTCCTATGATATCTGCTTTTTAAAATGAATCCAGGCAGTTCTTGTGCTTTGGTGCTAGAAGGCGAGGATTCAAAGCCTTGAGCAGGAGCATCTTATTTGCTGTCTCCAGGTTACATACTCAGTAGGCCAGCTTCCCCTATTCAGTGGGAGGGACATCTGGTACCTTCAGCATCTACAAAAGGACAGGGGAATTACTGTCATAAAGGGTCCATATACTAGGGATCACAACTTTTTAGTCTTACCTCCTTATTTAGAACTTAGCTCATACCTGCATCAAGAGAAAATAGGAACAATAAGCCTTAGTGTGAATTCAGGGTAGTGAAATATCAGCTAAGGGGGAATGAAGTGACGCTGAATAAGCAAGGGTCACAGTTGAACAGCCTACAGAAGGTTTAGGAAGGAGGGGCAAGAGGATACTAAAGATTACTGTATCTATTTCACAAATACTGGATAATTTCTGAGAAAAAATATCTAGAGTCTCCTTTGGGTGGCACAGTTCTTAGATTATGGCTTGTGTGAGTTGGAAAGGACTTCAGAGCTCTAAATCTGTCACTCTACATAGGAAGAAACCAAGGCTGAGTGAGTTGATATGAATATACAAGTTAAGGGCAGAATCAGGACAAGAACTCAATTTTCTGGGCTTGAGTTTAGTATTGTTTTCATAGCACCAGACAGCATCTCTTATTTCAAACTGACTTTCTTTTTTTTCTGGTGTAAACAGAAAGAAATATGAAATATCTTAAGTAGAAAATACACCCAACACTTTTTACTGATGCATTCTTGCTGGATGCGTAATTCTACACTTGCCCGTAACTTCGTAGTGTCTCGGCATTGGATAATTTTCCAAGGATTGTGTCTTGATATCTGGACCAAGAAATTGCAAGGAAACTTTTATGATTATGTCAGAAAGAATGGTTTCATTTAATTAGGTCTGTATTTCCAGAGTACCCACTATATGCAGAGTCAGTAGGGTATTAAAATGAGCAAAATGTGTTTCCTAATCTCAAATTCATATTCCCTTCATTCACAAGCCATTGAGAGTAAAATAGGCAAGTCTACAAATATAATGCAAAATAGATTTTGAATGTGATAGGCAAGACACTAATTATAAACTCTGAGTTTTCTAAGAACAACAACTACATCTAATACCACTATATTCTTTGGTGCTGGAGACTTCTACTGTTGTCTCATATCTGGTTCTCCAGACTCTCTGAGCGTGTGGGAGCTCACATCATGCTCTTGGAGCCATGGGTCTAGCTCTAGCCCATGGGCTACCAGTCAGAATGCTGTCTGCCATTATCAAGTCAAAGCATGTAACTGTAATTGTAACTTTTCTCTCTCTGTGGTAACAGAGAGGCCAGAAGTCTCAGATGGTACAGCTGTAAGGGAATTCATGAGTCTGGATGACTGAGTTCCTGCATGGAAATTGTTTACCCTGGAAACTCTCCCAGACCCACAGTGGATATTTTTGTGAGCAAGAATAAACTTTTGCTGGATTGTGTCACTGAGAATTTTGGACTTCCTTGTTGTGGCATTCTCTAGTTTATACTAACCGATATATCTTCATCCTGGCCTATTCCTTATGAAAAAGATGTCATATACATAAATATAAATAATTATATATCTAATAACAAATAACAAATATATTCAAATATAAACAATAATATAAGCAGCGTTTTATTATTTTAGTAAATAATTTAAATATATGTAATGGCTTAAGTACTTAAATACAAGTTAGTAATTTACATACGTATTTCTCTTTATACATAGACATGTATACCTATATATACTATCATAGTGTGCATATATATAATACATGTATATACGTGTATACACACACACACACACACATATAGTAGCCATGTATTATTTATTACAGTGAGCAATTTAATGCTTAGGAAACTAGGAATCTGTTCAAAGTCCAGGTTGTTTCCATTTCTGTCCTTCTGGTCACCTTAACTCTTTCTGTATCTTCAGTAAAAATGCCTATACATTTCTTCCCTTTCTAATACCACCTGATATTCTTGCAGAGAGCCAAGTCTTTTACAGAACTCATCCAACCCTGATTACAGTTTAAGAGTTTGAAATCAGTGGGTACCAAGCCCGCAAATAGAAGAATTTCAGATTGAGTGGAGAATTAGGGAATAGTCTCGGGATTCTTAATACTGCCTCAGAGAACAAGAAATGTCTGGATGAATGAAGGAAGAATGAATGAATGAAATCAATGAGGGAACTGCTGTTGAAAAGAATATCCATTTAAATGATAAAACATTTTCATTGTGGGCAGAAATTAAAGTTCATAGAGTTACCTTTTGCAAAGTTTTTTTTTTTTTTTTTTTAAATTTCCTTTTATTCCTTTTTTTCCTTTTGGCAAGGTGGCGATGGGGAGATTGTTGGACTGTACACGGCCAAGGAAATCAGAAGTGATAATTCTAGCCAGTTGTACTCTCCAAGAAATGTGAAATCACTCCAAGTCCAAGAGCACATAATACTGCCTGGAGTCTATTGAAACCCTTCCAGTATATGCCCAAATTAAGTGATCCAAGTCCCATTGCTCTATTGGCACTGTCAAACAGAGGGCATTTGCAAATCGTGGAACTTACAAGGATACTGAAGTGGCTTTTTTCAAATATAACAACATGTGTCACAAATAGGTTTATTCATTTGGAAATACATGACATGAGCAGATCATTTTTTCCCTTCATACACCCACTACAAGCCCTCTGGCCTTGTTATTTTGCGACTTCCTTGGTTTCTTGTCAACTCCTTTGATGGTGTCCAAGGGAAACTTGGAGAAGTACTTAAAATAGAAATAACTGGGAAGCTCTAGGCCATTCTGTGTTTCTTAATGCCAGCACTTAACCTTTGTTGATGTAACGCTTTCTTTGCAAATAGCGCAAATTGGAAATTTCCCTGGGATCACCATCCGGCCCTACCCAGAACCAGATTCAGCCTCCAGAGTTGCTGTTCTCAAGTAGAATGGTATTTATTCAGTCCTAGCTCATTTCCTACTTTTTTTGTTGAAATGTCAGCCCCACAGCATTATTTAATAATCAGGTCATTTGGACGATGAGCTGTTTGGTTCCAGATTTTAGATTTCTGAAGGAAGCCTGCGCCTTTATCCACAGTTGGTATTTAGGGCATCGGTCATGTGCCTCTTGTGTGCCACCCGTTCGACCTCTGACTTCTCCCAGACACATGGCGCATTTCCTCCAGCTTCATTCATTTTGTTTCACCTGCTGGGAATCATGTTTACATACAACAATACTGTAAGAATCTATTGAGGAATCGTCCGTGCTCTCGTTAATGTGTTTTCGTATGAGTGCAGAGAAGGATTTTATTGTGCTGCCCTCCAATGACACCCTATTCATGCTTTCAATTATCCCCCCAGCTTTGTCTTCAGCTAAACACATTTGCACTCTCTCTCTTTTTTCCCCCTCCTCCAAGTGATTATTTGCATGGAGATTTGCATTTAAATGGATGCGAAGAGTACATTAACAACACCTACACCAACCATTGCCAAGGCTGTGCAGTATTTGTGGCTGCCAGACATGAATGGGGAAAAAATTCAATGAAGGTTTTGTAAGGAGAGTCCTCAGGTAACTGCATTCTAGACACAAAAGACACTTCATTAGATTGTAGTTAATACTGATTATGCATGCAGAAGAACATGAATACAAATATCCTATTCCCGAAAGGGATGTTGTAGGATTCTACGACCTATATGTGTTCACCCCAGGAGCCAAACCTGTGTTTCAAGCGTTTGAGTTGAATTCAGCGGCCCTGAGTAGATTGAGAGAGCGCTCCAGGGTTGGCCCACTTTGACCTTTATGTCCTTGCTAAGAGAATAGGAAGGGAAGTGGGAGAGATTTAAAATATGCTGTGTTTTCTGTCTATATCTTAGGTTTTTTTTTTTTTTTTTTTAAACCCTTGAGCAGCTCAAACAAGATTTTGTAAAAAGCCAAGAGGGGAGAGGGAAAAAGGAGAGGAAGAGGGGCCAGAAACTAGATTGGGTGGGAAGAAAAATGTTTTGTGAAATTTAGGTGTTGATGCAGTTCTTTTTTCTATTAAAGAAAAAAAATGGAAGAGGAAAAGAGAGAAAAAGACAAAAATGAGAAAAATGGAAGGAGAAGGAAAAGCCATGTTAAACGGATAGGTAAATCAGGGAACACGTCTGTGTGCAGAGGAGGAAGAAAATGAGAGTGAGGAGAAGGGAGGAATGAATGGGGGGCAGGCCGGGGTGGGGGGAGATGCTAAAAGAATCTTTGTGCTTTAGATATAAAGCAGAGAACCCTGGGTTATCATTCAGTATTATGAGAGAGAAAATTAAACTGGTCTTTGCAAAAGGATTCTATTAAGGGATAATATCTTCCCCGTTATTGTTAATTATTTTATGTTTACAATAGTCAGTGTAAATGTATATTATTTTTACAGTAACACATGGCTTAGCATAAATGATTTAGCCAGGATATATGGTTAATTTCTAATTAACTTCTAGCTCTGTGCGTTTGCTTTAGATGAAAGCCCTTTCTCTTCTTAACAAGTCCTTGAAGGGGAGCAGACATCCTAATTACAGACATTCATTGTGGAATATTTATATTTAGCAATTTAAAAAGGTAATATCAATCGAGAAATGTAGTGGAAAATCAAGTGGAAGAGGAAAAGGTTGCTGTGGAGGGAGGGAAATTTATGGTTTGTCTGTGTAGTTTTATGTCTGCTTAAGAAAAAAAAAATACGCCAGAGAAATTTATCAGCAGGCTGAATGCAATATGGCATGGGCACCTCTGTGTCCCCAAATACAATTATTGCTTATTGCTTAAAAACAATTTTCCATAGGCTGTATGCACTAAAGAGAAATCCATAAACATCAGAAGCAAGTCTCTAACAAGTCTTCATTGTTTATATGAATGGAAAAAAAAAACACCCCTTATTTCCCTTCCCGTTAATCCAGAATGGACCTGAATAAAGCAAATTCACTGTATCCAATGAGATTTGTAATGCAACAGTAGAAGAATCTGATTTCACACATTATGGTTAGGGTCCTCCATATCGCGGCCATAACAAGGGTAATAAATAAAGTCTACTCTAAAACTGGGCATAGAGCCTCAGTAATTGACTTGCTGTCTGCATGAGACACAATGGTTTCCAAACACGAGAGGCTACCCGTGTCAGGGGGCTGCGGAAATTCACCATGGGAATGTATTGGTATAAACACTCCTTTGTGCATACAGCCTCATTCTAAATGCTGAGGCTTTAAAAAGCCACAAAATGGGATCAGGTTCTTGCTTTATACCTGTATCATTGTAATTGACACAACAGAGGGAAGCCCTCTCCCCCTGGGGTCTTATTCCTTGAACTAATCTGAGTCACCTTTGGACTCACAATACCACAGCCCTGAATTTCATTGAGGTTTCCCTAAGTGTGGTGTATTAGTCTTAATGTGCATACAATACATGGTGTAATTGCTCCTTTGGAGCTGTTAATACATTTTTATAGCTAAAAAACAATTTCCTGTATACTGTATGCATTAAGGAGACATGTCTGTCTGAAGATTTATGTAGAGAAGGCATGAAAACAAAGCAAAACGTCCTAGCGTGTGCATTTATCTTGTTAAAGACCACGCACTTGGGTGCGTTTATTCTTCAGAGAGTGTGAGGAACATCAGACACTTCGAGTCCTTTGTCATCCTCACTCTGCCTTCAGAGGGACCATGGTCCTTATCTTTTTCCTTCTGTGTTCTTAGCATATAAGGCAATCTAGGGAACAAGTGAGAAAATCCAGAGCAAAAAGGTTTGTGTGGTGATGGTAAGAGAGCGAATGAGATACTTGAAATTGTTACAATCATCTCAAAAGAGATGCTACAGGGTCACGTGTACAAAGGTGGGAGAGAAGTTCGGGAAGGTGAATATGGTCATACGGGGAGGCACATAGGGTCCCAAAGTACTTTTTCCTCCTTTCCTAATGATTTCTTGCGGTGTTATAGCATCAAAATAAGGGTGGTTCTATTTCCTGGTTATTCTTTTTTGTCCCATTTCAGGTTCTTTCTCTGTGCTGCTCTCTACCCAAGGGAGCTGTCTGTTTTCTGTCTGCATCCTTGGGTTCTGGCACCAGCTGGCTTTCATTTGAGTTTGACCAAGGAGAGGCACTGGCAGGAGATCAGAGGGCAGAAGGAGGGAGGCACTGGGCTGGTTCTGCCTTGCTCCCTCTCTGCCTCCATGGTCATAGCTTCCTCCAGGAGGCCCCTCCAGGACTCTAGCTCTCTGGGCATTGGTAACACAGATGTGGTAAAGCCTTTCTAATTGTTAACTAGTCTCTGGGTGCCCTATCCCTTGTTAATCCTGCTCATCCTCCTGTGAGTAATCCCTTTCTTAAAATAGATTTGTTGAAACCATATGGGGTGGGTCCTGGGACTCAGGACCCTGCAATTCTGACTGATCAAGTTAATGAAGAGGAAGGACAAAGAGAGTCCTAAGTGCCTGAGCCACCATTTTACTCATATGGTCACCCAAGTGCTCCACCAGCTCTGCTGACTGTAAGCTTTTGTCAAGTTCATCCCATTAGTACACCCATATGATGGATTCTTCCAGGTCTTTGCTGATTGTACTGAGACCATAAGTCAAATACTTTGATTTGATTTGACCTAGAGCAGTTGTCTATTCATCAGGACTTCATAGCTGCCAATGATACGAACATATCCTAAAATCACTATAAATGGGGGTGGGAGGGGAATTCATTGATTCATGAAATTAGAGTCTAGGGGCATAGTGGCTTAGACATGGCTTGATGTAGAGGTTCCGATGATGTCGCAGAACTCTATGTCATGCCTTCCCTTTTCATCAACTCCGTTCTTTCCTCTGTGTTGGCTTCTCTGTTTGGCTGGATTCTTGTACATGTGTCAGAGAGGTCCCGGTGAGCTTCCGTTGCCCTAAAGAGAGAGAGCTTTGTCCCCCCAGACCCCCTGTTGATTCTGGAAAAGAAACCACACTCTTCAGCTAGAGTCTGAAGATAGCATCTCAAAGACTAGGGGATAGAATGTTCTCTCTTTGATTTGGCTGGGTCATATGCCTATGCCTGAATAGATGGCCAGTATAGTTCCATTAAATCCCAAAAAGGTAATTTCTCAAAGGATAAAATGCTACTGGAAAGAAAGAGGTAACGTGAAGTCATAGATGCACACTTTATGGATTCTAAACCATTCTCGGAAATATTTTGTCACTGTATGCAGAAATGATACACTAGGGCCCTGTGTGTAGGAGACAGAAAAACCATATTCGCAGTCAATACCAAGCACATTTGTGACCTTCCTAACTACCTTTGACACCTGCTTAGGGTTTATAAATAAGTAACAGTGGAGACGACTCTGTATTTCTAGTTTTTGCTTTATGGCAAAAAGAAGATAAGAGATTTTTGGAAAGAACACTTTATGTCCAGTGGACGCTTAGTCAATTTTAATTATCCTACTTATGAATGGGAGGGAAAGATAAGGGAGGCAAAATCATTGCTGAGAAAGAAAACATCTGGCTTGGCAATGTGACTCAGAGCCCAAATCCAGTCCAGGCTGTAACTGGGAGCCCTTGGGTGTGCTCTTGAAAATTGGTGGCTCTTGGTTTGTTTCTCTGGGAAACGTCAGGGAGGTGTGGGGTGGGGAGAATCTTGAAGATAAAGGCAGGAGCAGCCTTGTTTTCCCCTTTTCTATGGGTCTTCTTTTACAAATAGTTGAATACAGTCTTTTTTTTTTTTTTTTTTTAAAGAAGAGCACCAGTAATCGTCAGGCTTGTATTTTGGTTTTACTTCATTATACAGGAAACAGATAAAGTGCTTCTGCCCAATATTGGCTATCTTAACATTTCTTTAAGCAAAAATACTTAAGAGGGAATGAACATTCTGGTGTCCAGACTCTGTTCAGCTAAGACCAGGGGAAGCAGATGAGGTGATAACTTATTTTAACTTCTTACCTGTCTTCATTGTTTTATATCCTCTCTGGCCTTAGAATGTCTTTTATTTTGGTTGTAAATTTCCAAGTCTTAACACAAAGTTGTAACTTTCTTCCTTCTTTTTTCTTTTTTTAAAAAGATTCTTATTTATTTAGTTATTTATTTATTTGACAGATAGAGAGAGAGAGAGAGAGAGAGATCACAAGTAGGCAGAGACGCAGGCAGAGAGAGAGGGAGAAGCAGGCTTCCTGCTGAGCAGAGAGGCTGACGGGGGGCTCGATCCCAGGACTCTGAGATCATGACCTGAGCCAAGAGCAGAGGCTTAACCCACTGGCCCAACCAGGCACCCCGCTTCCTTCCTTCTTAATGGACAGTTTTGCCCAAAGATGTTGAAGGCTGAACACATGCAGAAGCCTTTACAAAATGTGTTTGTTGATTGGTTGTTTGCCCATCCGATCTTGGCAGGAGTCAGTGTTGGCAAAAGGTGGTACGTCCTGCTCCTTCTTCCCCACACATGGGGAAGTCTGGGACTTAACCTCAGAAGCTTCTGGGCTGGTGGTAGCTACTCTTCCAAGGTATCTCCCTCCCTGATGAAGCATAACCTCCTAAAATTGAGCCCTTGGGTAGTCCCTATACTTTGAATCTGGGCTTGCTAATAGAATGAGGTAGAAGTGCCACCTTCTGACTTTGGAAGTACGTTAAGAAGGCTTGGAAGCTCTGCCTGGGTCTCTTGGAATGGGTGCTTAAGAGGGAGCGAGCAGCCACGTAAGAAGTCAGACTACATTGGGACCACCTGCACCTTGTGAGGAAGTCCAGCCTAGCCATGTGGAGAAGATGTGGGTAGAGAGAGGTGTTTGAGTGCTCCCTAGTTTAACTTCCAACCACCTGAGGCACCAGGCATATAAGGGATGAGGTGGCCAGCGCCATTATAGACTGTAGATGACTCTGGCCCCATTGACCACCTGACACGCAGGAGGGATGCATGAGGGATGAGGAAACCCGAGGGGGAAAATGCTTGGCAGAGTTCCGTCAACTCAAGAACTATAAGACATGGTAATGAACTGTTGTTTAAAGCCACTGAGTTTGGGGATGGTTTGTTGTGTAGTAGTAGATGAGTGAACCAGGGCTTATAAACTGGACGAGTGGCTGGTTCCATTGGGGCTGAAGTGGTCAGTGAAGGTACACAGGGACTTGAATCTGTTAATTTGGTTGTGGCTGTCAAGAATGAAATGATTACGTGAGGGTTGGACTCTTTCTTTCATCTGTTGGACATTCTGACCAGGATGAAGATCTTCTCTCCTGTCCTGGGATCACCCCACTCATCATCTCCATAATTCTGGGCTCTTGGCTTCCTCAGCTTTTCATTACTTAGTATTACAGATGAATTTCCTCTGGGGGCTCTCTCTGACTCCAGTTCATACTTACTCTGTTTACTTAACACCCCGTCCTGTTAACAGAGGTGAAGTTAAATTATATATGTATTTTTAAAACAATATAAAGAAATTCATTGTTTCTAATTTTACAGATAATAGTATGCACTCATCCCAATATTTCGTACTTTTTTAGGCAGCCAAAATAGGGGGAGTGGGTTCTCATAGACAGGATATTACTTATTGAAGTACTAGAAAAATGCTGTTCACATTAGAAGAAATTTTAAAAATCACCCAACAAAGTTGACATCAACCTCTCTATGTCCTAATATCACTGTAAAGAGATATTATGTGGCATGTTCTGGGGATTCAGTGAGATAGAAAACACTGAATAAGTGGAGATAGTGATGATGATTATAGCAATTGGTATTTACTGAGGATTTATTATGTGCCTGGCGCTAAGATACACTATGTATTTATACATTTAATTCCAATTTATCAGGTCATTTTTTATTTTTATAATTTTTAAAGATTTTATTTATTTATTTGACAGAGACACAAGGAGGGAGGGAACACAAGCCAGGAGAGCGGGAGAGGGAGAAGCAGGCTTCTTGCTGAACAGGGAACCCGATGCAGGACTCGATCCCAAGACCCTGGGATCATGACCCGAGCCAAAGGCAGACGCTTAATGGACTGAGCCACCCAGGTGCCTTAGTAAGTCTTATTTTTATTTTGAGATTATAAACGAGAAAAATTGGGGAAGAGAGATTGAATACCTTGGATAAGGTCATGCACTGGTTGAGTGGTGGTGGTGAAGAGGTTAATACTACACAGTATTACCATATGTGCTCTCACACCTGTTACCGTTGCCTTGCTTTGTGAGAGTCAGAATATGCTCTGTGTATGGGATACTTTGCCACTGTAAGTGTGGGCCCTAGACCAATGATGTCATCATCCCTTGAGAACTTGTTAGAAGTGCTGGCTCTTGGCATTCACCTTAGACTTCCTGAATCAGGCTGTGTTTTAACAAGATCCCCAGGTGATTGCAGTGCGCACGGAAGTTTGAGAAACCCTAATCTAGAACGTAAATGCAAAAGGACTTCCAAGAGAGGAGTTTTACTCCTGTGACCTTCAGTGGGTTCCTACCAGTTGTTTCCTGGAGAAATGGGTGACGTGATAACATGAGGTGGTTTTGTTCTGCGAGTTAAGAGCTTCTGGAACAGATACACAAAGGAGGGATGAGAAAAATCGTTTTAGAAGCTTTGAGTTTGCATTTTCAAAAACCTGAACACTGTGGTTAGGTCAGAAAGACAAGCTGATTGACAGAGTGGGCAGAGTATCAGAGGCTGGGCCATGGTTTATTCCAGCCCTGACGTTGTCTTTGATGCCAACCCTCACTCATCCTAGCACATTTAATGTGTCAGCGTGGCCCAGAAAGATGGGTGATCATCCAAGAGGTCACGTGGCTGTATTTGGTGACAGTAACTGCCACAGTTTGCCCTACAGTTGCAAATGTGCTTCATTGCTTCCAAAAAAAAAAAAAAAAATCATTTCAATCCCTGAAGAAATTTGGCTGGGTCATGCATTTAAAAGAGACACAAAAAATATTACACATGACGTTACTGATCAAGGAATGAGATCAGTAAATCTGGGGAACGTAGGAACAGGTAATAATATAAGGAAGGAAAGTGGAGTGTGTGGGAAAAACCACATGATTAATTGGCTGTCCTCATTTTGTATATGGTTTGAAATATGCCAAAGAACCGAAACAGATTGCTGAGATAGGGGTTAGTAGAAGAGGGGAGAAAACATAAAAAGACTAAGGCCAGGGAGTGAGGGAGACATTTAATTTCACTTGTGTATGAAAAGCAAACCAGTGGATGGATACTACAAAAAATTTAGTCTAGCTAATGCGAGAAGAAGAAGAAAGTATGTGTATAAAGCACAAGGGGAAAAAGAATCCTGGTTATCCTTGACAAAGCCAGTGGAGGGATTTTGGTTTTTTTGTTTTTGTTTTTTGTTTTTCTTGAAATAGTGTTATGGGAACCTGGATATCATAGGGTTTATGTTGTCTGATGGCGTAGGAAGTATAGGAATAAGGGTTAGTTCTGTGAATGAAACTAGGATCAGAGAAGTAAGAAGGACCGACGTAGCAAGAGAATGTTCCCATATTTGTGGGTGACAGCGGTGAAGGTCTTGTTCTGCTTTACATGAAGCATGCTCTCTGGAAAGATACAGGGGCTTCCAACTCAGACAGATCTGGCTCAGAAATCTGACTTTTGTCCTCCACTGAATTCCTGCCTTTGTGAGCCTTTTTTTTTTTTTTTAAGATTTTATTTATTTGACATAGAGAGAGAGAGCACAAATAGGCAGACTCATTTTTTTGTCATGGTTCATGTCGTGCCCATCAGTAACTCTTCAGATATACACTGGAGGCTCATTCCCTGATCCCAGATGAATGGCAATGCGTATTTAGTAAAATCTGCCTCCTTGTTCCCTACTAGGAAGGAAGAACTTATTTCTTTTTCTTCTTTTCTAAAGATTTATTTATTTCAGAGAGCGGGAGAGGGGGGTAGAGAGAGAGCCTGTGAGCATGAGTAGGAGGGGCAAAGGAAAAGAGAGAATCTCAAGAAGACTCAGCCCAGAGTGTGGAGCCTGATGTGGGGCTTGATCTCCAAACCCTGAGATCATACCTGAGCTGAAATCAAGAGTTGGATGCTTAACCAGCTGCACTACCCTCGCGCTCCAGACAGAGGATATTTCAAAACTCTCTAGGGGTTTGATGGTAACTGCCTGGCGGCTGGTCCTTGATCATGCACTCAGGTGGGGTGGTGACTGTGTAGGTGCTTTGCCTTTGAAAACTTACCAACCCTTGTTCTCAGCTGGCAGTCTCAGTCTTGAGAACCCAAGAAAAAGAGTCAGTTGAAGAATTGGGAAAGGTATGTGATGCCTTGTGTTAGAGAGAAGTTTATTGAGTGAATAGGATTGTTTGATTTTGTACTTCATTTTTCATGCCATCAAAACGTTCTCCCCAATTCTTTTTTTTTTCTTTTAAGATTTTATTTATTTGACAGAGATCACAAGTAGGCAGAGAGGCAGGCAGAGGAGAGAGAGAGAGAGAGAGAGAGAGAGAGAGAGAGAGAGGAGGAAGCAGGCTCCCTGCTGAGCAGAGAGCCCGATATGGGGCTCGATCCCAGGACCCTGAGATCATGACCTGAGCCGAAGGTGAGGCCTTAACCCACTGAGCCACCCAGGTGCCCCCTCCCCAATTCTGTTTTTTTCTTCCTTCTTGTAGTCTGTAAGGCAGAAGATAAAAACAACAGCACAAACTATTATTAAGTGAAATACTACATTTTCAAATACACAGAGATGTTGAGACAAAGCAACATCTTAATTACTTTACCCATTCTTATTTTTTATTCTGTGCTTTATGTCTTATTATTCCCACTTGGAAGTAGCCTTCTGTCACTTTAATATTGGCTTGCTCACATTTTAAAATTATCCTATGTAATCTAATCTCTGGAAGTTTAGCTTTTGCAGTTGTTAATAATAATATGATATGATTAATTTCTAAAGACCCTCATTAGAAATACTATTCGTTTCACATCCTCATTAACCTGCCAGATAACAGCATTGGATTCTCCACTGCTAGAATGAAGACAGGCTCCAATAAGCTTTAATTATGTGGAATGAGGTGTCGCATGTTATCTCTAAGAGTGTTTGTATGTTCAAGGATTGGTAGTGCTTTGCTCAAATTTCATCTGAAATATACATTTTCTGCAGTCTTTTGCGTTGTGGACTATTGATGGAAAAAAATGAGAGTAAGACCATCATATAAAAAAAGGTGATTTTTTTTTCTCCATGTTCTGCCTCACCCATTCTGTTGGGGTACAATCTTGACACAGGCAATGGCAGTCATGATTATGTCATAAACGTGTAGATGTGGATGTCAGAAATACAGTACCTTCAGTCTCTTCATTGGTCAGATTTGAAGGCTGCCTCTGGGAAAGGGTGAGAGCTTGATGAAGCCCTAGACCATGTGGAATGGTGGAAGCAGTGCAAAATGATCTTGATCCCTTGTACTCTTGACCTCTAATGTAGTACTGAGTGTGCATATTTACAATGATCGGCATTTGGGCCAGTTGTGTCTGGAGGAGTCTTTTGAGAATGGTCAGAATACAATGATCTCTCCCCAGATATTACTTGGAGGAAAGAGAATTTCTAGAAGATCCACAGCTGTGTAGTGCCAGTGGGAGACTACACCTAGACAGAGTTTAATAATTTGAGGGACAATGATCTTCGACATGATAAATGGAGATACCTATCATTGTCACACTTGGATGAGCTGAACCAGTGTTAGTTTGGAATCTTGATTTTCCTTTGGTCATTTGTGGTCAGTTGCAGGTCAGGGATCCAGGCAAAGGAGAGAAGCTGGCCTTCTATTTTTGGTGCTTTACAGAAGTCATCAGGCAAAAGATTGGATGATTATGGAGAATATAAAGAGGGACACCCCCTGCGAAACAGTGCATTCTCACTCACTTGTGTTTTTAAATAATTCTTTTTAGATGAATTATGTAGTATTAAAAAGTAGGTCTATTATATTAACTTTAGAAAACACAAATCAGCAAGAAAAAAAAAAGGAGTAGCATTTCTAGAAACTGATTTTATGTAAAGAATCACTTTCAGTTTTGGTATCCCTGTAGTCAGATCTCCCTTTCTCTTTATGTTATTATGAGTGTGTGTGTGTGCGCGCGCACGTGTGTGTATTTTAGAGAGATTCTTGACTGCACACAGACACATGCAGAGCAAGATCACAAAATTAAAACAACCCAGATTAACAGTGGAGTTATCCAAAGAGAACTTGTAAATGTCAGCATCAAAGCAGACTGCTTGGGGCACCTGGGTGGCTCAGTGGGTTAAGCCGCTGCCTTCAGCTCGGGTCATGATCTCAGGGTCCTGGGATCGAGCCCCGCATCGGGCTCTCTGCTCTCTAGGGGAGCCTGCTTCCTCCTCTCTCTCTGCCTGCCTCTCTGCCTGCTTGTGATCCCTCTGTCAAATAAATAAATAAAATCTTTAAAAAAAAAAAAAAAAAAAAAGCAGACTGCTTTTATCTGGTTCAACTAAAACTGAGATTCTGTTCTCACAGGCCATGCCTAAGGTCTCAAGAGGAAGATGAGCTTGGTTAGAGAAAACTGAAGATAGATTTTTCTCTGAATAATCTAGGGTTAGGTAATTTTGACTCGGGTGCACTTCTGGCTGGCAGAGTTCCACCCCTTCTCAAATTTCCCCTGGAGGCTATCTTGAGGGGCACATGACCTCATGGTGTTTGGAGGAGGGTCTCTGGATTCTTGCCCACAAGCCTTGCTCATTGTGTTGGTGGTCTCTGAGGTATTGTAATTCCTAAGTGGCATTTTCAGGTCATGCCTGGCCACCCTCTCTGGGCCCATTTGCATACCGTGGAAGGAAGTGTATTCATCTTTACTGTAGCTCTCATGCTGCCAGCCCCCTCCCCCACCTTACCCGAGACCTGTCACCCCTCCTTGCCTTTCATCATCACTAATGCTGGCCCCCTTGTGCTTCATGCAGGGAGCCTGGGAGCTAGGAGCTCTGCTCTCCCCATACTGGAAATCTTGCTGAACTGGCTGGATCTCTGTGTCTCTGGAAGGTGGGCGGAGGAAGCTTGGCCCTCTGAAAATAGTGCAGCAACTCAGCCTGGGATTGAGAACTGCTCAAAGTAATGCCCCAGAGTAAAGAATGAGGGGTCTAACAATTGCACACAGTTACACTGTCTTTTCCTGAAGAGGCTTCATTCTGCTTTGTAAATTCCACATTACCTGTCTTCCCCTCTCATCTGGGTCAAGATTTGTTCTTCTAGAATGTTGCCAGGGCAACACCGCCTGTGGCTTTTCCAGGTATTTCAGGAGTGACTGAAGAGCTCTCTCCATCTGCTGGTGAAGCTGCTTGGGGATAAGAGAGAGGCTTTATGTCAATTTGTTTCTTATTAAGATCACATTAATAAGCATTACTCATGTAAATCTCACAGGCAAACTAATTCTCGGGCTTGTGCCTCTGTGTTTCCAAACACAGAATTCTCTATCTCAGTGCCCCTATGTTACCACAGCTCTCAAAAGACAGATAGGTTAATTCACTTCACTTGCTTGATGTCCTCTGGAAGCACAGTCTGGTTTGGTTTAAGGGGCTGTTGAGGATGGTCTGGAGAAGTGTGGATCCATTTGGAATTCAGTGGGGAGAGCATCCTGTGTACCTGACCTGATTTATAGACTGGTATTGGGGTCATGAAAGGTCATATAGTTGGACAGGCCCCCAGAAGACCCTGAAGTAGATGTGAGGAAGTTGCCTCCGCATCAGGATGGGAGATTGGATGAGGGACTGCGGGAGGGGGAAGGTAGAGGCTGCCCTGTGCTGTGTCCACAACCTGGAAGGGAATAAAGCCCAGGAGTCCAATTCTAACTGGACTCCAACTGACCATGGAGTAGTCTGGAATACAGGGGCTGATATGTATTTGTGGCAGGGGCTGGTGTATTTGGTCAAAGGCTCTCCTAGTCTCTGTTCGTGGGATGCATGTTTGCTCTGGTTCTTAACAGTTTTGGCATTTGAAGTCTAAATGGAGAAATCAACCTTCTCTGTTTTGCATTTTTGTGAGTAAAATTAATTCTGTACCATCTCCTCGAGGAAACACATTTCTATTAATATGCTTACAAAATATAACCTATAGCTGTGAGCTAGGCTGAACTTGAGAGGAGACATGCCAGACATCAGAGGGGAGCTTATGGCTTTCCGACTTTGACTTTAATCGGGTCGTCTTGATTACACAGCACAAGCAATGAGAATCTTGATTAAATGACTTTCATTGACATCTTTAAGTAGCTGAATATGTAATTTGCACTTTTACCAAGTCGGTTACCTATGGGTTACCATAGTAATAAAGCATATGCTGAGATGACATTTGACATTAATTTTATTATTTTAATTTATAATCAGTGAAACACAATGGCACTTCCCTACCAATGTACTTAATTTAAAGTAACGGAAGAAGAATAAATGTACTCACATCCCCAGAGTAGTTATAAATTAAAGTGTGTTAAGGAGAAAAGGTTAAGACCCATTCATCCATCATCCAAATTTAGTCTTAAATTGACGTGGGCAGTAGGGTTAAATGGATTCTCTTGAAACAGGTATCCATCCGACCTCCCAACCTGTGGATGGGTGGTGTTTGATCCTGAGACAAGTTACTTTCAAATCCATACTGCAAAAATGGGCTATGTGAGAAGATAGTATGGAGCTTAGCGTTTCAACACAAGATATCCTTGCACTTTGTTGGCAATTTATGGCTATGACAAAGTGGCCTTGTTTGAACCACAGTAGTTTAGTTAATATTCTAGAATATTCTAGAAACAATTATTCTAGCATGACAGGGGGAACTTTGAGGAGCTTTTTATCCAGTGGTAGATTAGGGACAAACAAGTAAAATCATCATGACTTGAATACATTTTTCAAAAAAATCATTGCTGCTAAAAATGTAGTTGGCCAAAGGCTGGCATGAAAATGGACTTGAACTTTATCCTCATTTTGGAAGTGATTCCACCTGGATTCATCAGCTCCCCAGGACTGGGGCTGCAGGAGCTTTGCTTGTTTCTTGTGAAGAGGGTCCTGGATCCTGACCCCAAATCTTGGCCCTATTCTTGGCTCTAAGGATGTCCATATTACTTCTCTTCCGGCTTCCGTTCACATTTGATAAGAACATGCTGTTTCATTTTTAAAATTCTTTCTCTTGGTGAGATTATCATCATGGGAGTGAGTTTTAGAGTACCTCTTTTGCCTTTGGTGTAAGGGAAACTAATGTCCTATCAGAAGTAGTTGAATATTTCTACTGTGTTGTGCAGTGGTACATATTTTCTTTTAGATTTGGGGATGAATGTGCATAGGGAATATTTAAGTCTACCTAATACATTGTTTTGTCAGGCAGCCATGTGCAGAAATATTATTAAAAATAGACCCTATATTTTAATGGTAAATGTAATCCATGTAAGCTGTGAATAATGGTAGAAAACATAGATGCCAACTCTCTTTCCTTAAATGCAGCATTCATCTCAGAAGCCAACCAAAAGAAAATTGAGCTTGGCCCACCCCAGGAACCTTCCAGTTATTTATTGGGAATTTAATTCAAATTTTGCCACCAAGTTATCACATGGATTATTTTTCTATCCAACTACTCACGATAAATAATCAAGACAAAAGAAATAATTGGCAGTCATAGGGAGAGAACGATATTAAAAGGTGGAAAATAAATGTATCCATCAGGTAATGGAAATAAAACCAATAAGCGCTGAAAACAGTAAAGAAAACATTAATTCACGCAGCGCCCTTTCGGTTTGCCTTAGGAATCATGAGTAGCAATTTGAAACCCTGTTTTTCTCTTGGGAAGAAGTGCTGCCTGGAATATGATATAAACTCCACTGATCAAATAAAGAGGAGAGCCTCAGGCTAAAACAGAAAGAAAGAAGTTACAACAAAGAAAAACAGCTAGTTGTATGAAATGACACATTTATACACCAGCAAAGTAAAATTAGAAATCTCCCCCCGCATAAATGTTATATCAGCTGCGGAAGAAAAATAGCTACATCACAAGAGACCAGACTTGAAAAAGAGGATAATGTTAAAAAGCTTATTTCTCATAATTCCCAGAGCATGACATGCCTCATATATATATACATATACACGTGTATATATATATATATATATATATATATATATATATGTATATGTTTGTATGTATATATGTATGTATGTACATATGTTTTGATCATGGTATAATATTAATTTAATTTTAAGTGATGTATATATTTACTTGAAGTAAGTTGCATGTTTCAAGAGAAAAAGAAATGATAAATAATACTAAAAAGTACCCAGCAGAACTAACAAACCGAAGGACACCTGGATGGCTCAGTGGGTTAAGCGTCTACCTTCGACTCAGGTCATGATCCCTGGGTCCCGGGATTGAGCCCCGCATCGGGCTCCCTGCTTGGGGGTGAGTGGGGAGAGTCTGCTCCTCCTCCCTCTGCTGTTCCCTCTGCTTGTGCTCTCTCTCTATCTCTCTCTCTGTCATATAAATAAATAAATAATCTTAAGGAAAAAAAAAGAAAAGAACTAACAAATCTATAGGTATAAATGATGAACTTGAAACAGGCATTTGCCATTCTCTCTCTTCTTTGGAAACTTAAAGCTCTTGATTCAGGCAAAATGGTACCCATTTACTTTTGAGAGCTTCAGTGAGCTTAGAAAAGTAGAACCAATAACAAAATGAACTCTCATGAGGGCATGCTTTGGACGTGATGAATTTGTTATCTCAGAGGTTCCCATTACAACTTGGAAGTCATCCTTTAGGAAGACCTCTGTGCCTCCATTTATGCAGCAGATGGGTTTTGAAAGACCATAGATAAGTAAAATTTTTGTAAATTAAATCAGTGTGCTTGTCATTTGTGGTACATCATTTTGTAAAACCAGGAGTCCATTTGTTATGTCAATGATTCAGCCTCAAATTCCCAATAGATTTGATTTTCCAAATCAGATTTTATTTGAGTCAAGCATGAAAATATTGTTGAAAGCAATTTAAATGTCTATAAAAATACAGGAGGGGACGCCTGGGTGGCTCAGTTGGTTAAGCGGCTGCCTTCCGCTAAGGTCATGATTCCAGTGGCCTGGGATCGAGTCCCACATCTGGCTCCTTGCTTGGCAGGGAGCCTGCTTCTCCCTCTGCCTCTGCCTGCCACTCTGTCTGCCTGTGCTCACTCGCTTTATCTGACAAATAAATAAATAAAATCTTAAGAAAAAAATACAGGAATGAGCAAGAGAAAGTTAATTAGAGGAAATCCTGAATGGTTCACCTCATAGTCAATGAAATCTAAACAACATGTTATATATGTTTGACCTTTGCAACAACTGGCAACCACTTCACATTTCTCTCTCCTTGCCAGGTTATTTATTTATTTATTTATTTATATCATTTTCATTTTTCTTTTTAAAAATTTTATTTTTAAATCTGATCAGGAAGCCCGAACCAGAGTTTGATCCCAAGACCCTGGGATCGTGACTAGAGTCCAATGCAGATGTTTAACTGCCTGAGCCACCCAGGTGCCCCTGATTTCCTTTTTTTAAAGTAATCTCGGGACGCCTCAGTGGCTGAGTGGGTTAAGCATCTGCTTTCGGCTCAGGTCATGATCCCAGGGTCCTGGGACTGAGCCCCACATCGGGCTCCCTGCTCAGTGGGGAGTTTGCTTCTCCCTCCCTCTCTGTCCCTCCCACCCCACTAATGCTCTCTCTCTCTCTCCCAAGTAAGTAAACAAAATCTTTAAAAAAAAAAAAAAGTAATCCCTACACCTGGTACGGGGCTCAAACTCACCACCCCAAGATCAAGAGTCACATGCTCTACTCACTAAGCTAGCCAGGTGACCCACTTTTCTGTCTTCTTTAAGCCAAACTTTCTAGATTCCCAGCTCATAGTTTGACTTCTCTGTAGCATTTTTTGCAGTTACCACTTATTCCTCTTGAAATAGCTTAAGGACACCACCCTCTTTAGGCCTCAATTACTGACCTTTTGTCATCCACTTTTCTGGTTACCTCTCAGCACTGGAGTGTCAAGGCTTAATCCTGGGACCACTTATTCTCCCCGTGGCTTCATGTGCTAATGATCTTATTGACTCACTAAACTTCGTAACTTGACACACTATGTGTATGTGAATTAGATTGGCTTCCCCTCCAACCCTCCCAACCCCCCGCTGAGCTGTAGATTCATACATGCAACTCCATACTTGATAACTCCATTTGGAAGTCTAATGAGCATCTCAACGTTAACACATGACAGACCCGGTGCCCAATTTTCCCCATGCCTTTTCCTTGCTATCTTTTCATTTCATTGACTAAAAACTCCATCCTTTCCTTTGCTCAGGCAAAGGAATCCTGACCCATCCTTAAATCTTCTCTTCTTTCCACATCACCTCTAATCCAACCTTGCCCAACAGGCTCACCTAAACTACTCACTTGCCTGTATTAGTCTCACTGGCCTCCTCACCTATCTCTGTTTTCCCCTCATACCCACGTACAGTTTATTCCCCTTTAGGCAAGCAGAGTGATTCTTTTAAAAGCAAGATTAGGTTGCTCCTCTACCCCAAATTCTCCAGTTATTTCCCATGTCACTCAAAGTAGAAGACAAAACCCTCACGTCAGCCTTGAAGGCGCCACGTGAACTGACCACATTACCCCTCTGACTTCATCCTTTATCACGCTCATTCTCTTCCCTGGCTGTTCATCATTTGCAGCCTTCTTGCAGTCATCCAAGCGTACCAGGCTCACTAGCACCGCAGGGACTTTGCACCGTTGGCCTTGAGCATGCCTTTCCCAGATACCCACATGGCTATTTCCTATCTTTACTGAAACGTCTTTCCCAGTCACCCAGTTTAAATTGCACTTCTCACTCCTGCACTCTCTTTTCTTTCCTTGCTCTTCTCCATGGCACATGTCACAATCAGACATGCAATATATTTGAGTTTAATTATGCATAATGCCCATCTTCTCCCACTCCAAGGTTCATCCCAGGAAAGAAGAAGTCTTTTTTCGTTCATTGCTGTGGCCTCAGCAACCAAAGAAGTGCTTGATGTGTAAAACATGACGTTTGTCGAATGAATGACTAAGTGTACAAGTGGTCCCGAGACAGCCTTGATTATTTCAGAGTTTTAATATACATTCTGTTGTGAGGTCCAAACTTCGTGACTAATTGAATTAATAATCTAAAATTGGGGGGCGCCTGGGTGGCTCAGTTGTTAAGCGTCTGCCTTCGGCTCAGGTCATGATCTCGGGGTCCTGGGATGAGCCCCGCATCAGGCTCCCTGCTCAGCGGGAGGCCTGCTTCTCCCTCTCCTACTCCCCCTGCTTGTGTTCCCTCTCTCACTGTGTCTCTATCAAATAAATAAATAAAAATCTTTAAAAAAAAATCTAAAATTGGGACCAAGGTTTATACAGTGGAACACACTGTCACTATAGGTAGAAAGGAAGTTATTCAAGGAAAATAAATATAAAGTCAGGATCTGGACAAGACAGATTGCTCACCCATCAGCCATTTGCCCTTCTTCCTTGGTGAAAGATCTCTGATTTTATGATGCTATAATGAATCCCATCCAGCTCCTGAATGGATTATGATTAATTTAAGGCAGTCATGCAGATCTCATTCTTCTTTGCCCAGTGACTGAACTAGGACAGTTCTAGTCAGTGATGTAAGAAGACTTCTGGGGAAAATTTCCTACACTCATAAAATAGTGGGTGGTGCAGGAAAAAGCTTTTTATTTGCCCTCCTTCCAGCTTTGGATATTGCTTATTGGGGATTTGATTCTTGGAGCTGGAACAGCCAACTTGAACCTATGGAGAAAGCATCGCCAGCTTTTGAGAATGCCCTAGCAGAAACACAAGAGTGGTTGACATCCTCGTGGGACAGTGTGGACATTTGCCAATCTCAGAACCACCTGTCTGCAGACTTCCTGATAAGGGAGATGATCAGTGTTTTTAGTGCTTTCAGCACTCTCCCTTTGGTGTTCTTTTAATTGCAGCTAAAATTATCCTGATACAGAGGACTTGAGAAAGGGAGACATGGCAATGATTCAGAGAAACCTCAGTTGTAACCCTTTATGCAGGAAGAACGAACACAGAACTGTTCTAGAGAGGGAAGCCTGGGATCATTTAAGGTCTCAAAGTCTGAAAAGTGATTATCTTGCCTTCCACATTCTTCACTGGCTTTAGATCTCTCTATAAAATATAAAAGACCATGCAGCAGTACATGAAGTAGTGCTGCTTTGTCCTCCACATTCTGGATCACCTCCCAACCCCACCTCCTCCCATACACATAATGTCAAAGACTGTCTCCATTGGCATCAGTGGTGTCTGGCCAGGGGTGAGCCTCATGGCCCTTCTGCACTCAGGACTACATGGCACATAATGGACTTTTTCTGACCTGTGTGGAGAAGATCCACATTCCAGAGAGCTCTAATAGTGGCCACCTTGTCCTTGGTAGAATGTCTGTTTCTCATTGTTCTCTGTCTTCAAGTTAGCTCCCAAGCCTCTGGTTTTAGTGAAATGACTCTGTTCTAACCTTTTCTTTACAGTGTCGAGCTATTGTTCATGCTCATTTAAGGATGATGGTGAAGAATGCAGCTAACAGTAATTAGTAGCCTGAAAGAAAATCACAGCTGAAAAAAACAGTGGGGAAACTCCCCAGGGGAATTTTATTCTTGTTTTGACTAGCTCTGTGAAATGTGTAGCAGAAGCATCAACCACCTCGGGTAGAGCAAGGCTGGACACAGAGCAAGAATGGATGATAGTGGCAGATTCTCCTCTCTGCCTTTTGCTTTTGCTAGTTGCTGTGACTGGAATGCTCTCCCTGCTTCTGCCTCTTCTGCTCAGGACCATGCCCTCCTGGCAGCCTTCATGGAGTTTTACTATCCCACAAGACGGTTTCTTCCTCTCAGTTCCTGGAGCCTTTCTTCCTCCCATACCCCAGCCAACAACTTTTCTTTGGTTTTGTTTTTTTAAGTGTTGTATGACTTACCTGCAATAAAACTTCTGTATCTCAGATGTATAGTTTGGCAAATTTTCCATTTAACCATCATCCCTCAGATCAAGATCTGGAATATTCCCAGCAGGCTTCCTTGCATCCCCCAACTCAATTCCGTGGGCTTTCTCTCATGGTAAACACTCTTCTAACCTTTGATGCCACAGACTAGTTTTGCCTGCTTTTGATCTACCTAGAAATGAAGGACTCTTACCTGAGGGTGATTTTGTCCCCCCGCAGAGGGCATTTGGCAATATGTGGTAAATATTTTTGGTTCTCATAATAGGCAAGGGGTGGGGGTTGGGAGGAGGCAGTGGTGCTGCTGTTGACAGCTGGGAGGTGGATACAGGGCATGCTATTAGACATCCCACAATGCACAGGGCAACGACCCAAATCAGAGAAGTATCAGGCTCAGGTCGCCTGGGTGGCTCAGTCGGTTAAGTATCTGCCTTCAGCTCAGGTCATGATCCCAGGGTCCTGGGATGGAGTCCTGCATCTGGCTCCTTCCTCAGTGGGAAGAACCTGCCTCTCTCTCTGCTGCTCCCCCTGCTTATGCATGTGTGCTCTTTCTCCCTCCAACAAATGAATAAAATCTTTAAGAAAAAAAGTATCTGTCTCAAAAAGTCAGTAGTTCTGAGGTTGAATAGTATGACATATATATAAGATTATAAAGTATATCCTCTTAGTGTCTGACATCTTTTATTCAACATTATGTCTATGAGACTTATCCATGTTGCTGTGTATATCAGTAGTTTGTCCTTATTTGTTGCAGTGTAGTGTTCTATGGTGTGGACATATTTATCTACTCATTCTGTTGATGGATATCCCAAAGTCAGTTTTAAAGATTTTTATTGATTTATTTAATTGACAGAGAGAGAGACAGCGAGAGAGAACACAAGCAGGGGGAGTGGGAGAGGGAGAAGCAGGCTTCCCACTGAACCAGGATCACGATGCAGGACTCGATCCCAGAACCCTGGGATCATGTCCCAAACCAAAGGCAGACACTTAACGACTGAGGTCCCCCAGGTGCCCCCCCCAGGCTATTTTTAAATAAAATACTTAGAATGTTTATTTCATTGGTTGATCTCTGTATGCAACTCAGTTGAAGAAAGTCAGTTTGAAAAAGTGACCATGGGGTCAGGTTTGGGTGCTAGAATACTTAGATTCAAACCTTAGCTCCTTGTCATCCTCGTAATGGGACCCTGGCAGCAAGTCCCTTAACCTTTCTATGCCTCAAGTTCCTGGTCAGTAAATGGGAGGTAGTGAGGTAAGAGTACCATTTACAGAGTTGTTTAAGGTATTAAATAAGTCATTTAAGATGCTTATAGTAGTTCCAAACCTACCATACATGCTAAAAAATGTTGTGCTGAGCATCCAACCTAGTTCACCAAGCCAAGCTATTGATCAGAAATTATTTTGTGGAATAGTTACTGGTGAGAAGAGAGTAAAAAAAGAATTAATTGCTTGGACATTTGTTAGAGCTGCTAAAGAGACTGGTGTTCAGTGAAGGGTCTCTATTAAAATGTGCCCATCCTGAGTTGGGGTAACATATCTCTGATAAGTAAAAGATCTGTAGACAGATCATTGTTGTATGCATCTTAAAATAATAAGATAGAGGGACTTTAAAAAATTCTTAAAGAGAAACAGAATTCAGCGTCAGGATTTTACGTGTAATTCACATGTAGAGTTTTACTTATGATTTTTAAGAATTTCCCCTGGTTGTAAAGATATAATGGTAAACAAATGTTCTAATCCTTCCTCATCATGAGAAATTACAGCACATGGAGGAAAATGACTAAAATGATTATAGATGCTAATTTAAAAGGTTTTAGAAATATTTTAAAAGAAATGTAAATAATTTGCGTGGTAGAATGAGGAGGTCATTGGATATTGATTCACTATCTCTACCTGGATATTATTTTAAAAATTTCTTTTTTTTTAAGATTTATTTATTTACTTATTTGACAGAGATCACAAGTAGGCAGAAAGGTAGGCAGAGAGAGAGGAAGGGAAGCAGGCTCCCTGCTGAGCAGAAAGCCTGATGTGGGGTTTGATCCCAGGACCCTGGGGTCATATCCCGAGCTGAAGGCAGAGGCTTTAACCCACTGAGCCACCCAGGCGCCTCTATTTTTAAAATTTCTGAAGCACATAGTAGTTTTTAATCTGTCTTTATATGTCATCCATAGTTAGGCACAGGTTAGATGCTTGGCCACAAAACACACCGTTTTGGCAGAGTGTATTGGTAGTAATTCTGTTAATGAAGATTGTGCACATATTGTACCTGGTTCAGGGGTGCCTGGGTGGCTCAGTCAGTTAAGTGTCTGCCTTCAGCTCAGTTCATGATCCCAGGGTCCTGGGATTGAGTCCTGCACTGGGCTCCCTGCTGAGCAGGAAGTCTCTTCTCCCTCTGCTGCTCCCCCTGCTTGTGCTCTGTCTCTGTCAAATAAATAATAAAATTGTTTAAAAAAAAAAGGCAATTCAACACACAGTGTAGTTTGTATATAATGGATTTTGTTGCACTGTCATTATAATCTTTTTGGGTAAATGTGGATCACGGCCATCAGTCCTCCTTATCTAATGATGGGTAGGATGGGAATAGTGGTCACCTGAAAAGATGCATTTAGTGAGTATCATCTGCTCTGCAGGGAACTCGGGCTTTTGTCTCTGGAGATGTTTTTTCCTAGAAATGACCTTCATTCTCCTGGAAACCTGGGGATATGGTTTCATTTACCTGATAGGATATAAAGGAGGTCATGCCCTTTGTTCATCACAAATAGGTTCGTGGGTTGTGATCCCACTTTGTACAAAGCAAGAATATTGATAATGAGAGTTTTCTGTAGATGTCTGTCATATTACTAAGCTGGTGACAGTGCTTAAATGCTTAAGACATTTGGAAATTGGTCTGTGGCTGCCAAGGAAGCCTGTCTCCTCTACTTCATTCATGGTTCACAGAGGCCCCTGAGCGGTGGGTATGACTTGTGACCAAGGTGTGTTCCCAGCTGTGAATCCGCTGATGGGGCTATTTGGAGCTCAAATAGCCCTTTGACAATGAATAAGTGTACAGCAAGGGGAAAGATCCCTCCAAAAAATGTAGATTGTGTTAAAGTCAGGAGGTATTGTGAATAAAGCACAGTTTCTTATTGGTTCGTGAAAAAGAAAATCAGGAGAAGGGAGGCTATTCCTTACAATCCCCACCACTGACCGATTTGTTTCAGGAAATTCCCCCCCACTGTCACTGGATCAGTGACAGGTAAATTTGGCAAAACTTGTGGAAGTCCCTTACTATGGTTTTTTTTTTGATGGGTTAGAGCAGAAAGTTATTGCCTCCTGACATAAAGCATTGAAATGCATTTTTTCCCCTAAGACATGACAAGACTGTTAAGGAGAGAACTTACACAACAGAAGCAAAGCCGGGGCCTCATTCCAGCTGCGGACTGATTAGGAGAACTGCCAGACAAATGGGACCGAGTTTTATTTCACAGAAGAAAGAACAGAGCAACAATGAAGACACAGAAGGAAAATGAGGTCACTGTGCTTTCCCTTAAAAAAAAAAAAAAAAAAAAAAAAAAAAAAGCCTGATTTTGAGTCCACAACATAGTTAAAGACTATAGTGTCAAATCTTCCCTGTAATTTACCCTGGAAGATTGAAGAAAGAAGAGTCATTCATTTTTTCACCCCTTTATCTCTATGGAGTGCTGTTACTGTTGGAGCTGAACTTCCTTTGATTTGGTTGATGTGGATAAACATTAGTGAGTGTCAGTTTCTCCTAAGGATAGCTGCAGCCTTGAAGGCTGGAAGCCAGTAAGACTTGCGCATATCCATCCTGCTGCCTTGCTACCAGGTGGTACATTGCAGTGACGGCGGCGTGTTTCTGAGCAGGGTCCACCAATCATACAGACATTTATTAGCTCGCAGGCTCAGTGTATAGTCCTCAAGAGTTCATCCACTCTGTCTCTCTCTTTCTCTCTCTGTGCCCTAATACCTTGCATGAAAGAGGCTTACGTCACCGTGAAATGGACAGAACCTTCTTCCAGGGGTGTTTGCAGGCTTTTGTCCAGCAATGCCGTGGGTCCTCCAAGGAGAAGCGTGGGAAGAGGCGGAGGCGGACCTCTGTCCAGCTGCCATGAAGGTGGTTGGTTTATCCTGTGTTCATTTAAGAGCCTTGGGTCCTCAGGTCAGTCCCAGCCAATCCCATGTCTTAAACATCACAATTTCCACCAAATCCCGATGCATTTCTGACATTTCTCCTAATTATCAAGCAGCCCTTGGGGACTGATGCTCTTGGGGGTGAACTTACTCCTACCTACGGTGTGCCATGCAATTTACATGAAAATATTCCAAAGTAGATCAGCACAAACGTAAATCAGTCTTACTGATTTACAGTAAACAATGCCAGGCATTGTTTTGGGGACTCATGAGCAAATAAATTTGCTGCTTTCATAAAATATACATTCCTGGGGCACCTGGGTGGCTTGGTCAGTTAAGCGTCTGCCTTCAGCTCCAGTCATGATCTAAGTAAGGGTCCTGGGATGGAGTCCTGTGTCCGGCTCCCTGCTCAGTGGGGAGTCTGCTTCTCCCTCTCCCTTTGCCACTCCCCCCAAGCCCAATTCGTGCTCCACCCTCCTCAAATAAATAAAATCTTAAAAAAAAAAAAAGAAACCTACATTCCTGTGTTAATTAAATTACATAGAATTTAAGGTTAAATGGTGAGAAATGGTATGAAGGAAAAATAAAGTAGGATAAGTCAACACAGCGTGATGGATGAGTGTGCTTTTCTATGTGGGGGTTCATAGGGGTCAACTTTGATAGACACATCTGAACAGAGAGCGCCATATAGCTAGCCGAGGCTGGAGTTGGCTCTGGGTGAGGGCATAAAAGATGCAAAGGCTGTGAAGTCATGTGGCTCAGGGTGCTTTAGGAATGAAAGAGGCCATTGTGGCTGGAGCACAGAAAGCAAATGGATGTCAGTGAGAGAGATGGCCAGGGGCTGCATCGGATAGACCTGGGAGGCCAAGTTCAAGACTTGCAAACTTAATCTAAATGTAACTGGAGGCCACTGGAAGGTTTGAGTACCTCTGGCGAACTTCTCTACTAATAGTTGTTGCTCACATGTGCAGAGCCAAACTGTCAACGATTCACAAGAAATATCATCCCTTGCGGAGACGGTACCGCTGCATCATTTCACGTGCGGAAAAGTGCTGTGAGCGATCCTCGCCACAGTTGATGAACTCTTGGTATGTCCTCGCAATTTGCTGGTTGGTTTAGGTACATTCTTGCTCATCTTCACCACCAATTTGCAGAGCAGATCTCGCTCTTGCTGCTGGATGCGTGGGGAAGCCGAGGCTGAAGGGGTTCATGGATTTGGCCAAGACTACAGCACAAGTTCACATCTGTCTCACCCTGGAGCCTTTCGTTCTTCATGACCAGCCTTGCATTATCATCATTCACATTTAATAAATATAGTAACAGACACTCAAGGAGTGAAAAGAGTTGCTCAACGACCTCTGACTCGTGGTCTCCACGCTTACAGCTGCCCCTAGGATAGGTAGCAGGCTCAGATGGGTCTGTTTGGAGGTGATTTCAAACTCCTGGGCTGGAAATAGGGCAAGGGTATATTTTGTACTTCTCTCAGCCCTATGGTGCCTTTAGCGTGCCCTCCGTTATATCCACCGTCAAGGTTGTGACTTGCAGATGAGTGAGAGCTGGAAGGAATGGGTACTCTGTGTTCTTGCAAGGTAGTGAGGCCAAGACCAGGATGACAAAGCATTTTAAATTATGCGGTTTAATCCTTCTTAGGAGGGTGTCCTAGGGAGCTGTGAGACGTGTCCGCTCAATGAAAACCTCCACAATCATCTAGAGAAAGAGGGAGAGGACTCAGTTTAGTTCAGTGGGGCTCAGTTTAGCTGTTTGTGTCAGTCTGATTGTCCCTTCTTTATATGATTTCCCTTCCTGGAAATTCTTGAGCCAAGGGACCTTGACAGTGCAGTGGATTCATCTCTGACCCAGTTTCTGCTGCCATTGTGCTGAACACAGCAGATACAGCTGTGCTATCATGTTGGAATAGATGGGCAGCTTCCAAACCCAAGAAATGAGGCTCTTGTATCTTGTAACTTTTAGAATTTCTGATAGTGGCATTGTTCTTACCCACAGTGACTCTCTCCGCTGAATACTGACAGAATCAATACTGTAGGTCTCCAAAAGTGTTCAAAAACTGACTTTGGCTATGAAATCGTCATATTCTGCCAGTGGAAGTTAAGATTGCAGAAGCACTTTGGAAATGCTTTTGGTGGTGTTTTATTTTTTATTTTATTTATTTTTTAAGATTTTAGTTATATGAGAAAGAGAGAGATAGAGCACAAGTGGGGAGGAGAGGGAGAATCAGGCTCTGCTCTAAGCAGGGAGCCCAATGCAGGGCTTGATTCCCAGGACCCCGAGATCATGACCTGAGCCAAAGGCAGACACTTACCTGACTGAGTCATCCAGGCACGCCTGGCAGTTTTAAACATGAAACATGTACATAGTGTATCAGCCATCATTTCCATTCATTGGTATTTAATCCAGAGAAATGGAAAAGTATGTTCCCAACACATGAATTGTTCCTAGCAACTTTACGCACAATAGCTCCAAGTTGGAAATGACCGGTAAATGGATAAAAGAAACTGTGGTACAGCCATACAGTGGGATACTACTGAGGTATAAAAAGGAAGGAGTTACTGATACAACGTGGATGAAACCTCAGTACATTATGCTTAGTGAAAGAAGCCAAGCTCAAAGGAGTAAGTACTGAAATGATGACATTTATGTGAAATTATAGAAGATACGAACTCTTGTGGAGTGACAGAAAACAGGGCACTGGTTGTCTAGGTATGGGAATAGGGGAGAGATTGACTGCACTGGATTTGAGGGTATGTTTTGGGTGTGAGAGAAATGTCTTGTGTCTTAATGATGGCGGTGATGGAGATGAGTGTGTGTGACAAGTGTCATCCAGCTGTATAATCAAAATGGGTGAAATGTATTACAGCTAAATGACACCTCGGTAAGCTGGGTGTTTAAAAGTCATATTAAATCCCTTCCTTGTGGGGCGCCTGGGTGGCTCAGTGGGTTAAAGCCTCTGCCTTCAGCTCAGGTCATGATCCCAGGGTCCTGGGATTGAGCCCCACATCGGGCTCTCTACTCAGCTTCTCTCTCTCTCTCTCTCTCTCTCTCTCTCTGCCTGCCTCTCTGCCTACTTGTGATCTCTGCCTGTCAAATAAATAAAATCTTAAAAAAAAAAAAAAAATTCCTTCCTTGTGTTGCCCTGAATGACAAATTCCCTAGCTCCCATTTCCTGGTGCAAAATGTCCCTCTAGGGAGTCTGATCAGAGTGTCCCAAGTTTGTCCAATAATCCACTGGCTTCTCCTTTTGTGTCTGGAGGTTCCCAAATGGTTATGATCAAATTAATGTTCAGTTTCCCTCTCCCTATATTTTTTTTAGCAGAGGGGGGATGGAAATCTATTGGCAAAAGGTCTATGTTCTGTAGCTAGATTGGCCTGAAGAAGAGGAATTCCGTTTTAAGCATGGGCTCTCGTATTTTTTCTGACCCTTTAGTGTCCGCTACAGATCTAAACAGATGGGGTGGCAGGTGTGAATGGACAGAGAAAGGAGAGTGTTTTTTTACATGGCATGAGCCATCTCACCTCCTTTCCATACCATGAATGACCCTGCCAACACAAGCTGGAGATGGGAGGATGAGAACTCATTTCCCTAGGGCCTCCTGCAGTGTGAGCATCTCACTACCCTAAGCAAGATTTTAGTACTTCTAAAGATACGTGCTTTCCATACAATATATGCCCTTAACACAAGTCAACTGCACACGCAGTGCATCGCTGGAGAAAGAGTACATTTCAGTGTGAGGAAATTTAAGGGGATTTATTCCTTCTTTTTATTAGAAGGGTTTACACATTCCTCAAAAGAGGGATTTGGGTTCAGCTCCAAGGAAGTACTAGTGTGATGGTCAGCCCCTATGATCCTGCTCAGGGCATCCGCACTCTTAGCTAGTCCCCGCCCACAATATACCCAGGCTGCACCACATGACCAACAAAATTGGTGGAAGTGATGGGGCGCTTAGGAGACCAGGTCGTAAAAGACATTGCCACTTCTGCTTGCTTTCTTTAGGACCAGGGGCTCGGAGGGTGCTCCCCACGGAGATGTGTATGCCGCAGGGAGCGGAGGCTTCCAGTGCCCTGCCAGTGCCAACTTGCCAGCTGTCCAAGGAGCTATTGGCGGAAGTTCCTTAGCATCAGTAGGAGCTTCAGATGGCTCTGGTCCTGGCTGATCTTCCCTGTAACCTCGTGAAACATCTCAAGCTGGACCTGCCCATTTTTTTTTTTTTTTTAAGATTTTATTTATTTGTTTGATGGAGAGAGATCACAAGGAGGCAGAGAGGCCAACAGAGGGTGGGGGGGGAAGCAGGCTCCCTGCTGAGCAGAGAGCCCGATGCGGGACTCGATCCCAGGACCCTGAGATCATGACCTGAGCTGAAGGCAGAGGCTTAACCCACTGAGCCACCCAGGCGCCCTGGAACTGCCTATCTTAACCACTTCCGAATTCATGATGCACAGAGGAAATATCTGATTATTGTTTTGAGCCAGTATGTTCTGAGACCGTCTTTTATGCAGTAATGAGGTAATGAACACAATTAGAGTCTTGAAGGCCTTCAGGGGCTCTTTGGCAACTGACACCTTTTTTTAAAATAAAGCATCCAGTTCGAGAACTGTGGTGGTTACTGGGATTCCATGAAGCTTCGGGTACGCTCCATATACTGTCTCACTTAATTCACATATGGCTCTTTGGGGCAGATACGCTTTATGACCCATTTCACAGATCAAGAAATTGGAGTCCAGAAAATGTTAAGCTTACTCAGGTAGCATTGACTGACTTCAAGACCCTCCATCTTAACCTCTAATGTTATACCACTTCCTGTCTAACTCCATTATCTTCCTCGTTATTTCATCTTCTATTTTGTGTGAGATTTTAATTTGTTTTCACTTTTCTCTAAATGAGATGCGAAGTGAAGCACAGGTACAGAGTGGTTTCAATTGTCCCCTTTGAATAAACTAGGTTTCTGTGAAATTGGAGATCTTAGTAGGTGTATTGGGATGCACATAACCATTTTTCTCGTGAAACAAGCCAGGGGAGGAGGAAACCTACTTTTCCTCCTGTTTTCTTTTCTTTCTTTCTTTTTTATTTTTTTAAAGCTCAGTTGCCGTAAAGAGCTTTGCTTATATTTGGTAAAAAAGTCTGTTTTCTAGATTTTTTAAAAAATATTTTATTTATTTATTTGACACAGAGAGAGAGAGAGAGATCACAAGCAGGCAGAGAGGCAGGCAGAGAGAGAGGGGGAAGCAGGCTCCTCACTGAGCAGAGAGCCCGATGTGGGGCTCCATCCCAGGACCCTGAGATCATGACCTGAGCTGAAGGCAGAGGCTTTAACCCACTGAGCCATCCAGGTGCCCCCTGTTTTCTAGATATTATCACTCCAGTACATTCATGGAAACTTTATCAGTCAAAAAGCCTTAGTTTGATCCTGCAAGGTGGAATTCATCACAAACTCGGGAGGAAATCTTCCATGCTTTAAGCCAATGTAACAATTGATTTAGTCTTTATTTACTAAAACCTTACTTAATCTTTGCTTTATTTTACTCCTAGTAGCTGTTTCTTTTGAGCACTGCATAACTGAGTTGTATACATGTGCCTTGAGTATATAATTTTTAAAAATTCCTCCTATGGGGGTGTCTGTGTGACACACTCATTTGGAAGTCTGACTCTTGGTTTTGGCTCAGGTCATAATCTTGGGGTTGTGAGATCGAGCCCCATGTCAGGCTCTACGCTCAGCACGGAGTCTGGTTGAGATTCTTTTTCTCTCCTTCTCCCGTTGCCCTTCTGCTTGTGCGTGCGTGCGCGCGCGTGCTTTCTCCCTAAAATAAATAAATAAATCTTTAAGAAAAAGTCCTCAGACATACTCCTGGGAAGCAAATACTAATGTTATGCTAACTTGACAGGTAAGAAAAATGAGTCATTGAAATGATGTAAGTGGCAGACCTGGGGTTTTGCACCTGTCCCTGACCCTTCCCTAGTGGCAGGAGTGGGAAGGGCAGAGCCTGGGTAGCTGGTGTAGGCAGGTCAGACACACAGCCCGAGGTCTCTTCCAAACAGCCCCCACCGCCCCACAGGGCAAGAGGGAAGACTGGGCCAGGCTCTGTACACTGTACCCTTTCACGCCTGAGGAAGTAAGTGGTCTTTCTCCTTGTCTGAACCTTCAGGGAGCACACCAAGTCCTCCCACTCTGGTGCCTTCCTCTTGACCCTATCCAGGCTTTGGCTGCAGCTCCAAGGCTTCTCTTGTGCCCAACGCATGGCTGGAGGATGGTTTTTTTCCACTACTTTTCTTTGCTCTGAACTGACAAAAGTAATGAACATGCAAGAACCAAATGGTCAAACAGAGTAGAAACGCGCTGTGAACAGCTTTGGGGTGCGGAAGTCATTGGAGAGTTCGTGGATTTCTGGGTAAGAGTGTGAAATTGTACATACCATATCAGAGACCCAAAACTAGTTCTTTTATTGCTAAGAGCTTCAGAACACACTTGTACTTTATTTTAAAAAGCGAAAGAGCATTGCGACATGTAAATTTATCCAGTCAACTGAATACAGTTCAGGGTTTTATTCACCTATCTGGCTTTCCGGTGTGGGCCACTAATTCTCAGTTAGATGGGGAACATGGAGCCATGGGTCTGCTTAACAGCAGAGTCAGGACTGAAATGCAGGTTTCTAGGTGCCAAGGTTAATGGTTTCGCAAGACACTCCTGCCTTTCTTCTTCTTCTTCTTCTTTTTTAAAGGTTTTATTTATTTATTTATTTGACAGAGGGAGACACAGCGAGAGAGGGAACACAAGCAGGGGGAGTGGGAGAGGGAGAAGCAGGCTTCCTGCTGTGCAGGGAGACTGATGCGGGGCTCCATCCCAGGACCCTGGGACCATGACCTGAGCTGAAGACAGCCGCTTAATGACTGAGCCACCCAGGTGACCCCGTCTCTTTATCTTTTAAAGTATTTTAGATCTAGCAAACACTACTACTACTACTGCTGCCTCTTTTTAAATTTTATTTTAGTTGGAAACTAAGTACAATTTTTTTTTAATTAAAGATTTTATTTTTGAGTGATCTCTACACCCAAAAGAGGGCTTGAACTCACAGCCCTGAGATCAAGAGTTGCATGCTTGACTCACTGAGCCAGCCATGTGCCCCACTAAATGTAATTTCAGAAGAAAAATTCACATAAGACTCAATTTCTTGCAATTTCTGCTAGGACAGTACTTGATTCCCCCCCCGCCCCCACACACACATAAAGGCATCCTCTGTGAATCTATAACTATGAGATGCTGGGATAATAAACATACAGATATTTATGGGAGTGAAGAATCGTTTGTTTTTTCCAGAAACAGACTTCAGTGTCATTTTTCCCAGTTCATCTTTCATTAGCACATTTGAATTTATTATTTTTGACACCTCATGATTGCACCAAGTTGGGGAGTCATCTGAGAGGTGGTTTACACCAGGGTTTTTGTGTGAGGAAAGATCCGTGCAGTGAAATGCGCAGTTAAAAGCATTTGCATGGAAGTCCAGCTATAATATGCACACTTCAGGGGAGATGTACTTGTAAACTTAGAGAACTCTCTTAAAGAAGAGCAAAATAAAGGACTTTGGTAAAGTTTATGAGACAAATTCTACCCTGACTGGTTCTAGAGAAACACTGAGCCTAAGAAAGCCATAGGAAGACCCATGACCTAACTGGGGCCACTAGAGTTAGGACGAATACATAAACATTAAATAGTGACTCTTCTTAGTGGTTTATGCTTTTATCATGTGTTAGTTTTTCCAGTGGAAACAACTACTTGAATTCAGCTTTTCTTCTTCATTGTTCATGCATGTGTAGTTTAATCCAGGAAAACACCCTTCTGCCTCTCAATTCACCACAGCCACAAAGAGCTTTCTCACATGCGCAAATGAGATAGAGCCTATAAAAACAGAGCTTCATAAGTCATGATTATGACATACTTTGGAAAAATTGCAGTGACATGGGCAATAGAATATGAAATACACTTGGTACAAAGAACAAGTTCAAGGGTGGCTCTGAAGCCATTTCCCCTGGAAAGTGGTATTTTTGGAAGTCAGATTGATTGACTCTTTAATTAATTAAATAATTAAGCTGTTTTACATATTCATGTCAATATTTAGAGAGAGAGTGTGTGCCTGAACCAGGGGAGGGGCAGAGGGAGAGGGAAAGAGAGAATCTTGAGCAGACTCCCGTTGAGCATGGAGCTCAGTCTCAGGATCTTGAGATCATGACCTGAGCTGAAACCAAGGGTCAGATGCTTAATGGAATGAGCCACTCAGGTGTCCCTAAGCTGTTTGTTTGTTAACTACCTGCTGCAACCACGCTGTGTTCTGTACAACCGACCTGCTGTGGTGTTGAGGGTATTTGGGAGCTTTCTGAGTCTTCCACCCCAACTCTGTGAAGCCCTCCTAAAATACTTAGGTAATAAGGGAAGTAGCACCTGAATATTCCATAGCTCTAGGTATTTGTCGGACATCTGGTTGACCTCCCTCTGTGACCTATGTATCTTTGGTATTGGGTTTATGGATACTATAGAATGCATTTCCATGCGGGAAAGAGGATGGACCCGTAAGGGAACGTCAGGATCCTGATGTCCTCCACATGGCATTCCTGTGTGATGTCAAAGATAAATGGGTTAATGATCTGCAACTAGTAACCAGCTATTTTAATTCTTATTGGCAAGAAAGGCAATAATCAAATGACTCCTATGGGAATGAATTATAATGATGTTAACAGTAAGCCTTCAAGTGAATTATGCTAATTAATTTCTGTAGGTCAGCATTATCCATCACCTCTATCATAAAAGGCAGCGAAGCCTCAATCCAGAGAAACAAAGTTGAATTTCAAAAGCTTTTTTGAGTGGGCATCCAGGGATTGGAATTTGTAGCTTTGCATTCCAAATGGGCTGTTGAGTTTAGAGAATCAGGACAATGCCCAAGGGAGTAGCCCCCTTTCTTCCCTGTAGAGGTCATACACAGGGGAGATGAGGAGTACTTGGAAGACCCAGTGGGGAAGCATTTACTGCTGTCTAGGCAGTACTTGTTCTGCAAATAAACAGTCCTGAAGACTCTCTAGTGTGTATCTTTGAAGGCATGAAATTCACACACACACACCACACAACGGTGATTCAGTAGCCTACTGCCCAGTAGGACCACTCTTTAAAAATTAAAATAAGATTGAGCTTTCTATAAGAGGCAGCAGCTCTGCCCTAGAAATTGGCTCCACTCAGCTCTCTGAATAAGAACTAATGTAAGGCCTTTGTGAATATATTTTCTCGCATGCGGTCTTAGGTTAGCACAAATGAATAAAAATCAGATTGCATAAGAAAGTAAATGTGACATTTTATTCCTTAAGTGGTAAGATGTCAACCATTTGGTCTTGCTAATCCAAGACAGAATGTTCAGCCTCAGTAACATTTTTTCTGCCATTTTAGAGGGCATCTATGCTAATAAAATTTATTTGAACAAGGCAGAAATTGCTAATGCTAGAAGATTTTTATGTCACGTTACTTTAAGAATTCAGCTTCCAGCCATGTTGGCTCCATGACAGGTAGACATGGGACCACAACAGCATAATGTACTGAAAATGTTACATACTTTCCAAACTGGAGGTGACTGTGTTTAGACTGTATTTTTTTTTTTTTTCCACAGCTAGGGCATTTGTGAAACTTATGAGCTGCCCAAGTATACATGCCAAATCTTTTTCCTAGCCCCTAGGCATTCTAGCTTTGGAGAGTTTGTTTCCTCAGTTTTATGTGGAGAATAATACCTTATGTTACAGCTTGCTACTAATTGTGAGATAAAAGCGCACGACTCCTAAGTAGACTCCCCGTTTTGGTAATATGGTTGGTTTGGACAGTTGGCACAACATTTTCCATAGGCTATTCCGATTGAAATGGTTATTTCCTCTTATGTAAAACTTGCATCAGCTCTACCTGAAGCATTGATCAGTTTTAGCACTTTTCTGTCTCTCTAGAACTGCAGTATTTTTGAACTGCTGTCAGAGCCGGCTGTCCTGTATTCCTAAGGGTTATAGTCAAGGTCATGTGACTGTTTGCTGCTTCAGTAAAAAGCAACTTATAAATTCAAAATGCTATTCACTATTTATTCGTCTCATGTATTCACGCAATACTCCTTGGCTTACTTTGGTGTTTGCTTGATATGTATTCCACAGCAAGCCTTTTATTTCTGCAAAACTGCACAGTGTATCATTTTTGCATCTAACACTTACTTTGTTCTAGGAAAGTGTTCTAATAACAGAGGCAAAAAGAAAATGCTACCACCAGCAGCCATCTAACCCTTGCAGGTTTGCTTAAGTTGCTGAAAAGGCAGGGAGATTTTGAAGGGCACGGTGACCTTGAATAGTGAGAAATCCCACAGTGAAAGGTGTTAAACCATAGTTGACTGCCAGATCTGATCACGGTACTTCCTGGTTTGCTTGTGTATTTTCACCTTAAATTCCTTATTATCCAGCAGAGATATGTCATGGTTTATGTGAAACCCCAACAACCACATGGGGAAACCTAGTGTATTTATTCTGCTTTCACCCATGAGGAATGGAGAACAGTGATTTTTTAAAGGGCCTTCCTTCTCTTTTCTTTGGAAAACTTTGGATTTGAAGCTTTAAGTAGTGATGTCTCTAAATGGAAACGTTTTATTTGCCACAGTTCTGCTTATTCATTCACATCATCAAGCACAGTTGATTTGAAGTTCTCATCCTAATACAGGTTTCAGTCTGAGATTCCCGGACAAACTAGATCTTGGTCTGCATCAGGCTCTGCCATTTCTGAGTTGTATGAAATCAACAAGTTATTATGCTCTCTGAACATTAGTTTCCTCATGTATAAAATGCAAAACACAGATAAAAATGCTCCTTTGGAAGACTTGTCTGTGTGTATATATACACAGAGACTCAGTAAATATCCCTTCCCTCCCCACTTTCCTTTGCTCTGAGGATAAAAAACTTTTTGTGTCATATTTTTCACAACTCTGAAGTGTAGATGGTTCTGCTGTTGTCTATTGAAATTATTTAGTAGAAAAGTAGTGATAGTGTCTTTTTCAAAATGAATGCTGGACCGCTGAGTGGTCAGATCATCTGGAAGGCAGATTGAAGTGGTCAGGGCATCCTGAAGTATGTGTTGGTTCCACAAGACCAAAAGATCAGGACTAGCTGGGTGACTTTGACCTCTTTAAGCTTTAACTTACTCATCTATAAAGTAGAGATTATAAGAGGAATTCTGTTAGCAGCACTCATAGGAGTTATGAAGGTTAACTGAAGTAATATGGGTATCCAGTGCTTGGAATGGTTTGTATTTAGTAGAGGCTCATACACACTCCCTGCAGTGTATCTAGAAGTTTCCTTTTGGCCAGGATCCTCTGTTGGATTATAGCTTTGAAGAGCAAAGACTGAAACCCAGTGATTCAGTCATAGTTGAGCTGCATTGGTAAAGACGTAGCCAAGACCCAGGGTAGCATTTATTAACGTTTTTTTTTCCTTCCAAGTTCATGTCCCTTCTGTTTTGAATACCACCTCCCAGCCTGGGTAAATGGTACAAAGCATGTCACATGCCCGGGTGGCTCTCCTTCACAAACCTACAAATTATGCTTCATATCCTAAGAGTGAAGAAAGATCTGTTTTCCCTATTAATTGCTTGAAGATGAAGTGCAATTTTAAGTGACGTCAGTCCTTGCTCTAATTTTATTGGTGCCTCCTGCGTCTTTAGTTTGAACTTTACTAGGGAGTATCAGAATCTGAGTCCTGGTCTTTTGGTCTCTTGGAGCCAGTGCTATAAACTGAATATTTCTAGGGGAAGAATGGCCTTGGCCTCTGTGGGAAGCCGCTGTGTTCCTCTGCTGGGACAGGGGGATAGCCTGAGTCAAAGAACAATGACAAGTGGGCTAATGACAGCAGGTGAAGCCTTAGTGTCTCCCAATCAGGTATTCTCTCCAAAGGTAAACATGGCTCTGAGCCAAAAGAAGGACTCAACAGCAGAGGACAGAGTGGTGACAGGGCCCGGAGATTGGGGGACAAGGAAACCTGCATTGTTTTTCACACAATGGGCTGACAGAGTGCATGTTTTTAACCATTTCCAGATGCGAGCCACGAAGGAACATGGGAGATTTATTTCTTTTACAACAGAAGTCAATTGGGCATGACATTAATGTATTGTTTCAAGAAAAGTCTAACTCCACTAAATCGAGACCCAGTAGGAAATGTAAAGAGAAGCAATTTCTGTTATCGGTTTTAATGAATACCATTAAGTGATAACCAAAAGGAGAGAAGAAGAAGAAAAAAAAGAAGATCAGGGATTGCTCAGAAAACATCCTTCTCACTCTTCTAAATTATCATGACAACACAATCTTTAGCTGTGAAGTTAATTTCCTTCGTAATTACATTCTATTTAGAGGTGCTGGTGCTTAGAAGCACCCTCCTGGCGAGGAGGCTTTTCTGTTCCTGCAGGAATGAGGAAGAAGGGGGTCCCCAGCCCCAGGAGCAGGTATTTATTTTCCCTGCTTAGCCTCTGGGCACTTACCCATGGTGTGCCTCGGGAGTCCCTCCCCTCCCAGTGGTTGCCTCTCATCCCCAGAGCATTGGGCAGAGGAATGCACTTGAGAGCGATTTGGGGGGTGGGGGAGGCTTCCTAAGCTACAAGTTAATGGCACTTGCATCCAGTTCTCAGAGCTCACTGATGGCCCTTAGCTCACCTCCTGTCCCCCAGCCGAGGATGGTGGGTTAGCTGGGCCCTAGCCTCCCCGATACAGTGATGCCGGCGAGAGGGCGGGGTGCATAGGAGAGAAACATTTCTCAGAACAAGATGAACACAGACATCCTGAGGCCCTTTGCTATGCAGCTGAATCCTGGCAAGCCCGACGCTGCTGGGGCCGCGATGAGCGTGTTTTACCACTTCCATCACCCAGATCCTCGCTTACAGCCTTTTCGCTCACAGTCACTGGGGGAGACAACAAAGAAACAAATAAAAAAAGCCACGAACAGACTTGCCAGTCTTCCAGTTGGACATGAGGGCTTCACCGCGAGGACACAAAACTAGGGCAAGGTACTTTGTTAAGATGTAGGCCAATTTCCTATTTTCAAACAGGACCTCAAAAAAAATGAGGTCAAAGGATTCGGATGCATGATTCTGAGAGACGCGTCCCGAGATTGTCTTGCGTGTCTCACGCCCAGGCCGCGTCCCGGGTCCAGCCCTCCAGAGGCTCTAATTGTTTCACTGCCTCATCCCCGCACATTATTTTTGCTCATTAACGAGATGGCATCATAATGGAGCAAGCGGCAGCCGGAGTGATTAGCAAAGCGCCTCCTTCCATTCTTCAAAATGTCATCAACACACTGGTCAGGAAACAAACTCATTTTCCGACTCCGCCGTGATTTGCGGGGCTGTGGGCGCCGATGATAGCTTGTCTGCTTGGTTTAAAAGAGCTTCTGATCTAACAGAACCTGACACTGTTTACTTCAGCCCTATTATGCCTGCTGCATTCACTGAATGCTTCACTGGAGAAGAAAAATCGAAAGCAGCCTATTCGTGGGGGATGCCAGCTGCTTTTTAAAAAAGGAAATCAATTTTTGCTGGAGCTCAGAATGTACTCCGTGGGTCCAGAGTGACCTACCACTTTTGATGTCAACAACAAAGAGGATCTGCCTGAATTTTCCACAACAATCACCCGACAGCTCAAAGAACATTGAAAATCCTAGATTAGTTTCATTTTAGTTTATGTTCAAATTGGTATCCTTTCAGGCCCACAGTATCACAAAATACAAAGCCTACGGTGACACAGCCCTTGAACGGCGTGCCCGAGGAGAAGTCGAGGCTGTGCCGCCTGGGGCCGGGTTTGGTGATAAATTACTTGGAGGGGCCATTTTATGACAGAAATAATTAGTTATGTTTAGTATTTATAGCTGGTATCATGATGCCTTTCTGCACTGCTAATTAATTATTTTATGGCCAGCATGTTTCAAACGCAATTAGTTCGGTATGGCAATGATCATAATATTTTGCATATTCATGACAACATCCTGCCTATTTACAGCAAAACTTGGGTGTCAAAATCAGTTATTTTCCTTTTGTTATTAGGCAGAATGATTACAGGAAACAATAACAGTGATCTCTTGCATGTGAATAACGTTTTACATCTGAGCCCCTCCATTCATGGCCCCCACACAATGCACCCCTGTGGTTTCTCACAGGGAAATGGGAGCTCCATATGGTGACAGCTTTCAGCTGGGTCTTGAGCCAGTTTGAAGGTCACCAACGGAGGCTTTTGCTCTTTTTACATAGAGCTGGAGACTCCTCAGCGCCCCCCCACCAAGGGACCAGTGGCTAAAGGAATATTCCGGCCACAAAGGAGTCTGCCTGCGCTCCGTTGTTTAGAATGAAGTCCCACAGTTTTTTCTCCATTCTTATTTCTGTTATTTCCTTCATGGGAAGTGTGGAGGGGCCTTTGAAGAGAGGAAACACGTCCTGAGGTCTTTGTGCACTGGGGGGCTCAGAAGACAGATTGAGTTATTGCTTACCTCAACTCCGTATCCAGCAGGCACACTGCCTTATGTCGAACTATTGAGCGCTTCTTAAATCCTGGAAGTCTAGAAATAGTATTGCCCCTCGAAGCCTGGGAATGTTCTCAATTAGCTTGTGGACAAGATCAATGACATATGCTCTCTTTCAGATCTACGTCTATTTCTCTTTACTCTAAGCCTCTCAGACTAGCCCTAATCCTCCATTTCCTTTTCCCCACATGTGTTCTGCAAAGTGGTGAAAAAGGCAAAGGAAAAAAAAAATGAAGAAAAATATTGTGGACTGAGAATGGAGATTTAGCCATGAATTTCCTTTATGGAACTTTTGTAAGACCGGGCTGTCTGGTCTCGGAGAACCCAAGCACGGTGGGGAAATGAAATGTTTATGTGTTTTCAGTATTTACTCCTCAAAGCTTAGACCATCAAGAAAAAAAAAAAAAATTAAAGCAGTTGAAGGCTTTAACGTTTTTTTGTTGTTGTTGTTTTGTTTTGTGTTTCTTAAATATGTGATATATCCCCTTGTTAAAAACTACACACCAGTGTGGACTCCTTGGCCTCTCTGGGGATCAGATTACCATGTCTTTCCCTCTGAAGGGCAAGAAATTCTTCTTTTTCCTTCACCAGAGTCTTTCCTGCTTTTATTTCAAGCCCATTTCCATTCATTGGGCTTGTTGCACACATGAAGAGCAAACAGACTTTGAAGTTAATAATCATTATTTTCTCATTTCTTGGGATAAAGGCAAAAAGAATCCCTTTAGCCTTCCCTCAGAAACCATTTTTTGTCCCTGTAATCATCTCTGTCACTTCTCTGAACTCACTCCAGCTTTGCCACATCTGCACATGACATGCTTGAGTTCTCTGTGTCCTTAAACACACCCCCAACTCTGTTCTCAAAAACATCTGCCAGCCCTTGAGGCCAAGTCTAGAATTAATCCTTCTGTTTTAATAGCTCTGGTATTGGTCACAGCCTCTCTGTTTTTGTTGCCCTTAAAAAAAAAAAACAAACCAAAAAACAGAAAGCCACCCACATAAAGCATCCAGGGAGAAGAGATATTTTTAAGGTGAGTGGTCAGCCTGAGGAATGATACCCTTCCCTTGTGACCACGAAGATGGGCTGCTTTCCAGGTTGGGCCTCTGGATTCCAGCCAGGCCAAGGCACACAGTCTGAGAACAGCCATGCAGTTGGAAATACTGGGGTTCGCCCGGGAGGCTGGATCATTTTGGAGTGAACCCCAAGAGTTCTGGTTCCATGCTAGGGCAGGCTGGGGTTCCTGAGATGCTTCAAACGAATTTAGCCCTACATGGGATATTTACTACTAAAATCCCCACTGTTACTATTGGGGAGATTCTTCAGGAGCTCCATAACAAGCAAAGATTGAGAATGAATAGGGAAAAATGTCCTAAGATAGAGGCATTACACGTATGTATTGAGGCAGACACAGTTAATCAATCCTCGATGACAAAGAATCATTGATGTACATACAGACCCTGCTCTAGCTCACCCTTCTATTCCTAACTTAATTTGGATACCATCTCCAGCTTGCTTTCCTCCTTTCTTTTCCCCAACTCCTCCCCTCTAACACCGAGACAGCCCCTTTGTTTCTGGGCCTCCCTTACCCTTCACTGGTATTTAGAAAAATTAAGAAGTGACTGCTACTGTGGGGCGTGGGTTCATTGTCAGTCCTTTTCCTGAAAGCATTGTGCCAGCTCACTCTCTTTCTAGAGCCTCAACTACGGTTGGAGATGTTCCCTTCTGGCGAGAAATTGAAAATACAAACATATTGTCGTCCTGATGAGCTATTCGTGTTTTTTGTCATCAAAGAGCAGCATAAAAAGAATAATGCAGGCGGTGTGCTTTTAGTAATTGAGAGCCTAATCAATTCCGCATTGTAATTGCCCCTGTCATCTGTTTACACACCTTTCATCGGTTTACAATTGAGCTTTTAAAAGGCAGGCTTGCCCCAACCCCACAGGTTGGGGAACATCTGTCTTGCTGCTCTCTGAACACCACATAAAGGTTATGTTGAAAGAGAAACATCAATAACATTTTACAAACTGATTTTTTTGTTCACTTAATTCGTAATTTTGAAATACTAGCACTGGGCATTACTTCTCAGCCAAAATAGAGAGCTTTGCTGGGCTTGATTTGTAGTAAACAGCAGAGGTATTTAGATAATGTGAACAATCCTAACCTCTGTATTATTTGGTTCAGTAAGCTGAGATAGTCTTGAAGGATTTGCGGGCCGGTTATTGTCATAAAAACTGAATAATTTCTATGTACCTCAAGCGAAGCTTTTTTTTTTTTTTTTTTAAGGTTTCTTTATTTCCAATTATAATTTTCACACCTCTTGTATTTCTAGAAACTTCACAGGCTTCACTAATACATTTCCATGAAGATTGACTTGTAGCAGCCTTCTATAGGGATTAGAGCTGACATCTGTGTAACAGTGCCTGAGAGAAAAAAATATTAATATAGTTCCTGCTATATGATGATCGACATTAGGATGTCATTAACAAACCAATTTCTGAAATGGGAACTGACACCGTATCGGGCATTCTGGTCTTGGGCTTGACCCAGCTCTTGGATCCATACCCAAGGAAGGACAGCTAAAGACCTGTCAACAATTCAAGAGAGAACCGGATCTTTTTTTTTTTTTTTTCCCTCTCCCTCTAAATTCTTTAGGTGTCTGATATGAATGAAATTTGAGAAGGCAGGGTGTGGTTTTTCTGGCTTTCTAGATATAACTCCGGTTTTTACAGGGCACCCTCCCCCCACCCCATAATAGATTTCATTTTTCTCGGGAAAAGGTGGATCCAAGCAGAACACACACTACACCATTTTCTGTTTATCTGAAATGTGAGTAAGGTGCCTATAAAGGTAGCCATCCAAGTGGAACAGAAAAGCAGGGTCTCCTTTGTCTCCGGGTCCTGCACTTCTCTCCAGAGGATCCCTGAGTGCTACTATCTGCCTCTGTGCTGTGAATTCTGTCCACACGGACTGGCTTTAACTCTGACCAGGGCATGGCTGGAGGGTTTAATCAGCAGTTCCTCAGGTGATGTCCCCTGAACCTTTTCAGACTTTGTAAACGCATGCATATCATCATGTCCATGCATGTACTTGCTTTTCACTTTGCCTTTAAAAACATAATGTAGCCGCTTTCCGGTTACCAAATACGCCCCAAGTGTCTCTTACTTGCTCTGGGTGCCAGTGAGACGCAGAGAGATCCCCCACACTCACCCTGGTCCTTCAACTTGCTCCTAATCCAGACGTTGTAGCTGTAGAACTACATGGAGTAACCCTGGTTTTCTCTTGTTTAAGATTCTTTTATTTAAAAATCCCATATTCCTTTATCTTAAAGTTGCTTGGCTTCGTTTTTGTACTAAAGGTGAACTATCTTTTGATCCCTTGGGTATAACCTTTGCCGTGTTTCTGCATTTTCTGCATCGATGGCTGTTGCAATTTTAAAGTCACCCTTAATAGAGTGAAAGCTTTGGAGAGGTACAGTGAACACCTCTGTGAGAACTAAGGTGACCGTTGGTACCCGATTTCCCAGCGTGGAAGCCACATCCAGAGAGCCCTGGATGAGACGTCCAAGGTCAATGGCTGGATACAAACGAGGGCTCTGGATGCATGGACCAGGATTATTTTCTCACTCCTCAAGGACTGGACAGAACCAAACATTCCCCAAAGTGACTGTTTGCAGGCCACGCTAAGGGGACCCGTAAAGCCCCCAGTATCGCGATTCGAGCACATGATGTGAACAGATAGCCCGTGGTTCATGGAAGCGGCTGGGCACTGCAGTCTGTCCACTTGCACCCGTACTACGAGGAGACCATCTCTGATTTAGACTGCAGGCCAAGCTTGATCATTTGACACTGGGGACTTGCCGAGAAACACCCTCATGCCTTTTCACTGTGCTCCAAAGATGTTGAGAACTTAAGAGTAGCGAAGTGTTTGTTGTTTTCATTGCCCCTGTCAACTGAGAATGCATTTGCATGAAATAATTGTGCAACTGTTCTTTTGTCTTGATCCAGCTGTTAGAAACGGATTTCCTTTGCTTCCAGAGCAACAGAGAGCTTGACCTCCAGAGTACCATTGCCCCTTATGTGCATATCACAAAGGTACAAAAGTTGTGCAAGGCTGTATTGATAGCCCTCAGGACATCCAAGGAGGAAATCCATCCAGTTTGGAGTAGTTTGGTTCACAAGGGGCTTAATTGCTGCAAACTGTATTTGTAAACTAGAGCTTTCCACCACATCTAACAATTTCATGAAGTAATTGTTAGCAGAAACAAAATCTGTATTTATTAATGTTTATTGTTTTCTGGCTGAAATTAATTTTCAAAGCATACTTCGGAGTGCCATTTACATTCAAAAATAAATAGAGCAGATGTGTTATTAGGCCAGCTTCAGGATATTCCAGGAGGCCTAACGTGCCAACATTTACTGCATCAAGGCAAAATGAGTAAACCTCCAGAGTGATCGGCTTCACGGAACTAATGTTGTATCTAATCCGGAGCTTGAATGAGACATGAACATATTTCTGCTTCGCTGTGATACCAGTAATTAGCAAAGTCTCCCTAGGTCTAGTTACATTTAGAATAAAGTAAATAACTTATTCGTGATTTGGCCATTTCTGATATATTCCTGTGGCTTTTGAAATGGAATGAATGAATTAAAACAAGCTGTTGCATATAGCCATCACGGTAAATGCTTGCTTAAATAGCAGAGGATTAAAAAAAATCTGAATCTCCCTATCCCTAAGCCTTGTAGGAAATATTACTCGCAATAGGGCTGCTTGATGCTGTATTTGAAAAACCTTAAGAACAACCATGTAGATCTGTAATGACAGGGGACTGATGTGTCTGATATAATTTTAAGCCTCATTTTCTGGCCTCACCGAGCAGAAGAGGACCTGTTAGAAGTTCCCCTGTCTTCACTTATCTTTTGTGTATTTCTAAAAATAAAATGGATGTCTTGTTAAAAGATGACAGAATGCCTGTTTTATTGCAAAAGGCTTCCTTTTTCACATAGCAAATGGATCTAGACGTAGGTTCTCAAATTGCCAGGCTTTCTCAATGGAAGAGAAGTGACAGGGTGAGTTAGTTAGCTCTCTCCCTCCTTCAGAAAAATGCTTTCCACAGTTTATCCTCCACCGGGATGGGGCCCTGCCCACCTGGGCAGGCAGGTTATTCCCCATGACAGGGGAGACATCTGTCACACCTCCATAGAAGCCCAGTTGTCCACCTTTATCAATTCCAAACCCACTGAGATGTAGCTTCTCTTGCTGCATGTATTTTGAGGCAAAACCTGCCAATGGAAGAAAGTTTCCCAGTGACGACTGTGCCAGGAAGCCCTTTGATCTTTTGTCTTCGGAAGATAGAATTTGAGTTTTAAGAGACCCATTCTCATGATGGTAAAGACCTTTGATGAGGCCCATGGCGAATGTGAAGCTGAGGAACGATTTAGCATACTGGTTTGCTGGGTTTGTCTCCACCTTCTCTTCGGATGGCATCATGGAACATTCTCCACTTCGGTGACTTCAAATGTTGATGGTATTCCCTGGCGAATATTCAACGTTGATTTTATTTTTATTTGTTAAATTGTTTTGCCTAGCTAATGATCATGGTGTTCATGTGGAAGCCATCCTCTCGGACAAGCTAGTGTTTCTAGACACAGAAGAGTAATTGTTGAGGCTGTTGGTTCAGTAGTTGAATATCACCCTGAGGTTCTGTTTTAATTGGCTGTTCTACGTGCTGGGTCATGACGCTCAGCTCAGGAAGGTAGGTTGGGCGCAGGAGAGAGGCTGTTTCAGGGGGCTCCTCTAAGACCCTGGATTAGTTACAGCCTTCACCCCGGTTTTGAGGGCAGTGGCAAAAATAAGGATCTTTCAACTTCAAGACTTAGATGGTGCTTCCAAAACTCTGGACCTCCTCAATTTTTTTAAATAATTTCTTGTGCATGGGCTTCAACCTCCTTGGCTCTAAAGTGTGCCAGTATCTGATGGGCTGTTGTAAAAGGCAAATACAAAGTGAAGACAGAAGTGCACATTAGAATATCTGATACAGAGTTGGTATTCGACCAATGTTGATATTGAACTACCGGAATGGAGGCCTTTCTATTGTAAAAGTTGTGTGATACTGTTTATATGACTGGCAGTTTCCTGGGATGAATGTTAAATGTATTGAATGTTACCGTATTCACCTTTGAAATGAAAGGAGCTGGGCAAAATGTAAAAGACTATATGAGGCTTTTTGGTCATCGACAGACCAAGCAGTCTGTCATTCCCCACTCCCCCTTTCAATTCAGAAGGGCAGAAATCAGTGAGTTAGCTTTTTAAGGTGTAGGAGTTGCCAAATGCATGGACCTTTATTTGTTTAATTTTAATCTTTTAAATAATTTAAGATACCCTTTGCAGTATTCTGCATCAGTGGTTCTCAAAGCAAGGTCTTCAAATACCTGGGAGTCCCCAACACGCTTTGAGAGGGTTGTTAAGGTCAAAACTTTTTTTTTTTTTGAGGATTTTATTTATTTGTCAGAGAGAGAGAGAGAGAGCACAATCAGGGGGAAGAGGTAAGGGAGAGGGAGAAGCAGACTTCCTGCTGAGCAAGGAGCCCCATGTGAGACTTGATCCTAGGATCCTGGGTTCACACTCTGAGCCGAAGGTAGACATTTAACCAGCTGAGCCACCCAGGTGTTCCCAAAACTCTTTTTATAATGATGCTTAGCATTTTAACTTTTACATTTTTACTTTTACTTGCCTGCTTCCTTGTGCTGAAATAATAATACTTTAAAATTATTTTAGTAATAATACTAATATTTATAATAAGACAAGACCTGTATTTGCCTTTTGCACTGTGGTTGGTTTTTTTTTTTTTTTTGGCCATAATGCTGGGAAAGCAATGGTGGATAAAAGTAAGACAGTGGTGGGGCACCTGGGTGGCTCAGTGGGTTAAGCCTCTGCCTTCAGCTCAAGTCATGATCTCAGGGTCCTGGGATCGAGCCCCACATCGGACTCTCTGCTCAGTGGGGAGTCTGCTTCCCCTCTCTCTCTCTGCCTGCCTCTCTGCCTGCCTGTGATCTGTCTGTCAAATAAATAAATAAAATCTTAAAAAAAAAAAAAAGTAAGACAGTGGCACCACATTGTACTGGTACGTACTTTTCATTGCCATCTATTACAAGAATCAAAATAGAACAAAACAAAAAACTCCAGTTTCTATTTTTCTCCTCCTTATTTCTCTTGAGAATATCCTTGCCGAAGCAGTAAAATTTCTCATTTTTATGAAATTTTGACTCTGAGCACACACCTTGTCATGTCTTTTGTGTCAAAAGAATATACACAAAGCACATTAGCAAATGGAAATACAATGGTTGTCTTGTTTGTGTTGTGGGCTGACCTGCGTGCATTTCTCCTGGAGCACCATTTTCATTTGAGAGAATGACTGTCAGACAAACTCTGGTCATTCAGAGCTGGGCTTTTGGCAGACATTTTCTTTTCTTCTTCTTTCTTTCTTTCTTTTTTTTTTTTTTTAAGATTTTGTTTATTTATTTGACACAGAGAGAGAGATATCGCAAGTAGGCAGAGAGGCAGGCAGAGAGAGAGGGGGAAGCAGGCTCCCTGCTGAGCAGAGAGCCCGATGTGGGGCTGAATCCCAGGACCCTGAGACCATGACCTGAGCTGAAGGCAGAGGCTTCACCCACTGAGCCACCCAGGCGCCCTGGCAGACATTTTCTAAAAAACAAAGCAATCTTATAACTTCAGGAAAAAAACTGATGGTGTTTGTTGCCAATGATAAAACATGAGTTTTAAGAAAAATCAGAACTCTGTAAAATGTGTCTTTGCCAAGGTGAGCTTGATAGCATCCAGACACTTACAGGGGCTTTGGATGAGATCACTGTTGATAACCAACAAATGTGATCCATTGATATTTGGTAACGAAATATGTTAACCTTTGGAAGATCTGCATGAGGAACAAAAAATTTCCAAATCAATGCACATTAAAAATTTATGTGTGGGTTTAAAGATCATTCAAAGTACAAGGTAGGCCAATGGATTTTAAGGGAACAAAGTATAAAATGTGGATTAATAGAGTTTCAGATTGCTTATTGTAACTAATCTGTCAGAACTACCGTTTGCTGAGTATTAAAGAATATTTACAATCATCTGTAAAGATCATTAAGGTATTCCTTCTTTTTCTGTCTTTGTGTAAAGCCAGATTTTCTTCATATACTTCAACCAGAAACAATGAAACAGATACAGACATGAGGGCTCACCTATCTTCCATCAAACCAGGCATGAAAGTGATTTGCCAACGTATAAAGCAACATAACCCTTCTCACTATTTTTGTAATATGATTATTTTCATTTAAAATATTGGTTCACAGGTGATGGACATATATATAATTGTAATTTAAAGATCACAATAGTTATTTCCTTTCCAGTAGGGTAAATGTTGACAGGCATAACCCACATGAGCAAAAACTCTCTGGGGTCCTTAATTTTTTGAGACCAAAAAGATTGAAAACTCCTCTGCTACATAGTCTTCCTACAGAGAGCTGAAAAAATTAACAGAAATATTTGAGTTTTGCAGGTACAATTGTTACTCCATATTCTGATCCATCCCGGGGGAAAGTCCTTTACTCCTAGAATGTTTGTGAAATGTGAAATGTCATACTCTTATCTTGCTGAATATCTGTCCTCAGTTTCTTACTGTCCTTGAAGTTACAAAAGTGCATGAACATATTGAAGACTTTAAGAAAGAAACCTGCTCACCCTTCTCTATCCAAACTTATTAGGGGAGGAGCTGGCATTCTGATTTATAATCATTTGGAAATGGTAGAGTCAGGAAATATTTTGCGTTTCCCCCAAATGTAATTCTTTTTTGTTCTTTATTTTGTTGTTCTTGTCACGTGCATGATTATCTTGGTTTGTTATTACGGTTGTTATTCCTAGCATGTTCTGTGTTTAGTTTTGAATATTTTAAGAATTCACTAAAGTTCAGAAAATAATGTAACAAACTCTATGAAGATGCCATTCAGGCTCCTCAGAGGTTAAGTTAGAACATTTGCCTTAGTTCATACTCTTCGAAGGTAGAAAACAAAGAGGGAAAAGGGATAACCAATCTATTTGTCTGAAATCTTTTTACTTTTTTCCTTGCATATTTGTTTTTGAGATTTGTTTATGTTGAAACATGTGGATTTGGTTAACTTACAAATAGTTGTGAAGTATTCTGTTGTATAAATAGAATTCTCAAGGTTCTTGCCTTTTTTATAATAGTTACACATTTTTAATTTCATATTGAAGTCTGAATATGTCTGGAAGAAAGCTAAAAATATTTCTCTTCCTCATCAAAATGGTTGCTTGAAATTTTACCCAACCAATGAACTATTTTTGTAATATGATTACAAATCTTAATACCATTTGTATTCAGGTTTTTAGAAACAATGGAGTTGCATACATTAGTGACTGGCTTTTTGGTTTAATTCTGCACGTTTATTCTAAGTGAACAATTTACTGATATAAGTTATAGTGAACCAACTTAGTGTTTTAAATTATTTTCAGCATGCATCTTTATGTATTGTAGAGTAAAAACACTTAGAATCCAATGGAATTCCAAATCATCTCCCTGTTCTGTTTGTGAGAGAAATAGACAATATTTAGGGAAGGATTAACATGAAGTTGGTGTGTGTTATGAACTGCATGTTTGTGTTCCTTCCCAAATTTATATGTTGAAGCTCTAACCAATGTGACTGTATTTGGAGACAGGGCCCAGGAGGAGATGTTCATGGATAAATGAGGTCATAGCTGTAGTGCCTCATAGATAGCGTGGGATCCTTCTATAAAGAGAAAGGGACACCAGAGCTCTCTCCTCTGGCCTTGAGGACATTACGAGAAGGCAGCCAGCTGCAAGCCCGGAGAGAACATTCACTAAGAACCAAATTGGCTGGTACCTTGATCTTAGACTTTCTAGCCTCCAAAACTGTGAGAAATAAGTATCTGTGATACTTCATAATGGGAACCCAAGCTGGCTACTGTAACTTCCATATTTTAATGTTTGTAGGGTCCTTGTAATTTTAAGGCACCATCAAGATAAGGATTTTCATGGATTTTATATGTAATCTGTGTCTCAGAATCCGTGAAGTAAAGAGTGAATGCTGGATTGATTAATGCTGCTATTGAGTGGTTGTTCCCCACAATGGAGCCGAGCCGCTCACTGTGGTCTGATGAGTCCATCTACTCTTCTTACTATAATTGTTGATGAATTGGTTGACCCCTGCACATTGTTATCATCATACTCTTCAAGATGAAGAAATGGACCAGCCAGGAGTCACACATTGAAACTTGAATTACACACCCAGTGTTCTTTCTCTGCCACACTGCCTTTCAGTTTCAAGATTCCGTCCTGAATCGTTTTATTGGTATGACTTGCATCACCCTAAAGAGTGCTCTGATCTCAGGGAAGCTTTGTGCAAAGAAAGGGAACCAGAGGAGCTGAATGACATTTAATCGACCCCAAAGCCTCTGAAAATTCCAAAGGCGATGTTATGTGGAGTGAGGTGCCACTCACAGGAACCAGCTTCTAGCAAGAGGCTTATCAAGACCGAGAAAGCAAAAGGTAACTGCTCAAATGAGAAAGAGCTTGGCGTAGTGTTTTTAGATGAAAATCTATCAGTCAGAGTCCTGGCAAGAACATCACTCTCTCATTGGGTGTTTGATGGGAATTTCTAGGTGGCCCTGGATGGGGTTTTGAGAAAGCAATGGAGGATGGCACAGTACCCCAAGAAATATTAAGAGTGCAAGGCTGTTACTACCCCACATGTGAAAGGTAATGTGCAAGGAGCTGTTACAAGAACGCAGAGAGAGAATTGTAGGGGGTGGTCTCCTTATGGGCATTTTGACCTTCAATTGGAGGGTCACAGCTGTCCATAGCAGCCTCATTCTGCACCCACACTCTGCTCTCTACAAAGTGGGAGGTAGGAGCAGTGGCTTAATCCAGCAGAAGCCAAAGGGCAAGAGCGTACGTACCAAAGTCTGCCTGCCCACGTGTGCACACCCATGGTGGAGGGAGGGTGGAGAGAAGACCTAGGTTGGCCCTTCCTCAACGTGGCCTCCCAGAACCCCATGGTCTGGCCTGATATCTTCACACACTGCTCACTGTGCTGAGCCGCACCGAGCAGTGGACCATTGACTGTTCATGCTGTTAAAGGAAAAAAAAAACATTCAGTGACCCTTGGTATGGGTGGTAAGACAGGTTGATCCAGAACCATCGCATGAGGTATAGGGCCCCCTGCAGTGGGATTTTACAGTTGTCATGGGCAAATGGGAATTCACAGCCAAGGACCAGGTGGGCTCAGTGGATGGAAAGTCACTAAGAAGAAACCTCACAGGGGAGAAGGATTCTGGCTGAACTGTCCTCACAGGATTCTTGCTGAAGGTAGGCCAGGTGGTCAGACATCTCCCAGGGGTTGGTGGGAAGAAGCGGAATGTGGTCAGATATGGAGCATGGTCAGATATTGAGGGGGGGCGGGTTCTGGTTAAGCTGACTTAGCAGTATTCTTACTAAAAGTGGATTTAACAAGGAAATGCATACATGGGCCTTGAAGAAGGTTCAGGAGCCCTACTCACGTTTGAATCTCTGTGGGTGCTTTGGGGCATAGCCTGGTATTGTTTTTCCTCAGGTCAAATGCTGTCTTTTTATTTATTTATGTATTTATTTATTTTAGAGGAAGAGAGGATGAGTGTGCACGGGGAAGGGGCAGAGGACGCAGGAGAAGCAGACTCCCTGATGAGCTGGGAGCCTGATGTGGGACTCGATCTGAGGACTCTTAAGGTCGTGACCTGAGCCAAAGACAGAAGCTTAGCCGACTGAGTCACCCAGGTGCCCCAAACACTGTCCAGAGAGCCCTCATCTGTCTCCCCAACTTGGGCACCACCCATTTTCACCCCCAGTGGGCCCTACTCACTCTCTTCTTATGTTCCCCTGTTTCATTTCCTTCATGTACCTCCTGGGTTCTTGGGTCATTATCATGCTTTCCTTTTTTATCCCCTGGATGTTGAAAGCTTGGCCAGAGCAGAGCCTTGTCTGTTCCTGCCCAAACCCCAGCTCTTGGAACTGTGCTTGGCATAGAGGAGACTCTGGAGGTAGATTTGCTGAATCAATGAATGAGTGGATGAATGAATGAGTGAAGTATTTTGGGTGTGCAGTATAAAGCCCACCATCATGAGCAAGAATTTGGAAGGCAGCACGTGGGGAAGGTAGCCTAGGGCTGTGGCAGAGATAGATGGTGTTCCCTAACAGAGCGTCCAGTTATGTCTCGGCGCCATCTTTGCTGAAGTTACTGGCCCCAGGATCCCACTGAACAAAGCTGTTGTCGAGCCCACCATTTCAAACGTGCTCCCTTGGTGCCTGTTTGAGAGGGATTAGTTGGACATCTTGACAGGTGGCAACACACATTCTTATTTTCAGTGAGAATCGCAGAAACATCAGGGACCAAGTCAATTTCATGCTTTTTGGAGAAGGTTTAACAGTTTAGGTGATGTGTTTGTCTTTTTTCATCCTCTACTACTTAACCATCCATATTGTTCCTATATTAGAAAATTTCTAATCTTGGGTCTTTTGACAAGTGGTTTGAACATTTTTATTAAATTCAGTTTCTTAGGCACTTCGCAGGTCAAGAGGACCCCATGTGCCCCATTCGCTGATAGACGCAGAGTTCACAATTACACTCTCTCTCTCTCTCTCTTTTTTAAAGATTTTATTTATTTATTTGACAGAGATCACAAGTAGATAGAGAGGCAGGTAGAGAGGGGCGGGGGGAAGCAGGCTCCCTGCCAAGCAGAGAGGTTGATGCGGGGCTCAATCCCAGGACCCTGGGATCATGATTTGAGCCGAAGGCAGAGACTTTAACCCACTGAGCCACCCAGGAGCCCCCCCCCCTCTTTTTTTTAATGCCAAGCTAAACTTCTTTCAACGATTTATGTTTCTGTTTGTCCAGGGAAATTTTTTTCTCTCCCTTTACTTATAGCTCTTTTGGGAATGAGTACTTCTAAATTTTTTGTGATTCATAAAAATCGGTTTCCCTTTTAAAAAGAATCATACCTTAAATGTTGGGATTCCTGCCCCATTTAAGATACTTAAGGAAAATAGAAAAAGTACATTAATTAATTACAACTGATTAAGCCTGGATACTGGCAATAACATAAAAATGAGAAAGATCTGGTTTAGGTTTCATGGAGCTTCTTTTTTTTTTTTTTTTTAAGATATTTTTTATTTATTAGAGAGAGAGAGAGAGAGAGAGATCACAAGTAGGCAGAGAGGCAGGCAGAGAGAGAGGAGGAAGCAGACTCCCCGCTGAGCAGAGAGCCCGATGCGGGGCTCCATCCCAGGACCCTGGGATCATGACCTGAGCCGAAGGCAGAGGCTTTAACCCACTGAGCCACCCAGATGCCCCCATAGAGCTTCCTAAGGGAGGACAGATTTAGAAAAATACCAAAACCAAAAACCAAAAAAATCCCATGGAGAATAAATAGTTGTAAGTTGTGTAAGGTAGCACATTGCTTGGGGCCATACTTTAGAGGCAATGTTTGTGAGGGATGATCCTGGGATGAGTGACTAGGGTGGACAGGAGGCAGTCAGTTGGGGTAGGACACTCCAGACAAGGGAAAAGGGCCAAGTCCTTGAGGACTTGGGAGGGGAGTCTGGCATCATCTGTGGCAGGGAAAGGAGGCCACCATGGTGAGAAGATGTGAGTTGGGGCAAGAGTGGTTTGTGATGAAGTTGGAGAGAAATGCAGGGCCCTGCAGGACATGGTGAAGATCTAACTGCAGTGGGATGCCTTTGACAGTTTTAAACCAGAGAGTGATATATCTTTTCCATTTTAAGTGATGTTTGCCCATCCATGGTGAGTGGCTCAGAGATGAAAGAAGTGGCAGAGAGTTAATTAGAAGGCTGTGTACCCGTGGGCTACCTAAGACCAAAATGGTGGTTGTGGCTATGAGGAGAAGTAGGTAAGCTCACAATGATAGATCTTAGACCTGTAGTGAACCAGACCTGCTGAAGATTTAGCTGTAGGGGTTGTGGGGAAAAAGAGTACTCACCAGAACTCTTAGGTCTCTGGAAAGAGGACATAGTAGTGTACTGGCCATTAAGCTAAAATGCCTGGGTCCTCATCCCATCTGAGATTGTTATTAGCACTTTGACCCTGGCAAAGTTAATCTCTTTGTGTCTTGGTTTTCTCCTCTATACAATAGGGATAAGAAACTTATCTATTCCATAGGAATGCTGTGAGGTTTATATGCGGTGATTAGTAGCTGACTGGCTTACTGGCACATAATAAACTTTGAATACATGCTAGTTCTGATATTCCTAAAACAGGAAGATTGGGTGGGTGTTTGAGGAGGAGCGTACAGCCTTGAGGGGAACCATCGAGAGTTCTGTGGTTGACAGAGTCATTTGAAATTGTCCGTTGGAAATACAAGTGGAGACATCAATTAGATGGTGTAGTCACAAGCCTGGAGCTCAGAGAGGAGGAGAGGAAGATGGGTTGAAGATAGAAAATTGCAAGTCATCAGCATAAAGACGGGTTTGAAACGCTTATAAGAGGGTAGCCCTGTGGGGGCACCTGGGTGGCTCAGTGGGTTAAAGCCTCTGCCTTCAGCTCAGGTCATGATCCCAGGGTCTTGGGATCGAGCCCCGTATCGGGCTCTCTGCTCATTGGGGAGCCTGCTTCCTCCTCTCTCTCTCTCTCTCTGCCTGCCTCTCCGCCTACTTGTGATCTCTCTCTCTGTCAAATAAATAAAATCTTAAAAAAAAATTTAAAAATTTAAAAAAAGAGGGTAGCCCTGTGGTGGGGAGAGAGGTGAGACCCAGGGCTAATCCCTGAGCTCACCCAGAGGAGAAGAAGCCCACAAGACAGACTGAGAAGAGCATCTGGTATGGGAGGAGGGAAACCTTGAGAGAATACAAGGCAAAAGAAGGCCTGAGCAAGGGCGTAAACATCTGTATTTGGAGAACTGCTGAAAGGTCTAGAAAAGCGTCCTTTGGGCTTGGTGACACGGATGTCATGAACACCTGACAAGGACAGTTTCAGCAGGTGTGGGGTTAGGAGGACAGAGCGGTGTGTTGAGAATGTAGTGGGTGGGGAGCGGGGAGTGAGACAGCAGTTGGAGACCCATGTGCAGAGGGGTCTTGAAGCGGAGTGGCTGGACAGACGGGCGGTGAGAAGATCTGTTGCTGTATTTTTTGTTTGTTTTTAATCTCAACAAGGGAGCGCCTCAAATGGAAACTTCCCATTAGAAACTGGGAGTTGGAGGATGCGGCAGAAAGGCAGAGAGTGACCAAGGAAGGGAAATTCTTGCAGAATGATGGGTCGGCGTTCTGAGTAAAGAGGTTGGTTGTTAGTGAGAGGGGGTCTTCATTGCTCACGAGAAATAACAGTGGAGTAGGAAGGTAGGCTTGGGGTGACGAGAGAGAGGTTTTGTGTTTAATTGCTGTTTTCTGCATGAAGTCTGAGGTAATACTGTGTGCTGGGAGTGAGGGCAGAGGTGTGTGAGTTGTGAGGTGAGGGGAGTTCCAAAATAGTCAACTTGAGAAATGGGCAAGAGTCTACTGGGGAAAAAGAGAACAGGCTTGCTGGCTGTATGGAGTCCCCGTTGGAAGTTTGAGAACCTGAACTTAACATACGAACATAACATTTCATGGCACCATTTTCTCCTGCGGTATTTGATCCTGCTGGAAATTTTAAACGGTTAAATGTGAGGCTATCCCTGTGAACTTCCAGGTTCAGGAATCAAATTAGAAGAAAGAATCTACTCTTCTAACGGTGACGGTAGCGTTCATGGGAGCTACTCGTAAGATTTAAGAAGAGCTGATGCTCCTTTCATCATGGGAGATTGCTCCAAGAACCACTTGCAGAATGAAATTGACCCGGAGTGGGGATTGGAGACAAGTGCCTATTGGAGGGAGGTACGCTGAGCACCTACCTGCAAGGCTGGGCTCACGGTTCTGGGTGTCACCAGACCGCATTGGAAGGAGATGGGTTTCCATCAGCAGTCACTGAAGTGGCCTGAATATTCCAGAAGTGGCCACCGTGATTGAAGACCTCAAGGAAAAATAGCCCCCCAAATCCTTTATTTCCATGCTTGTTTCTCTCCATACTGGGAATCATACCTGGGTGTCACACCGATTGAACTTGCTTTCAATTTGCTTGACATTGGCTAGCCACCCTCAGACGAGTTTCCAGAGAATGTGTGTGGAGGTCTGTGGATGTATGTCCCCACCTGTGTGCACGTGTGTGTGGGTTGAGGGGTGGCACCTGTTTTCACCTTGGGGGAATCTAAAGCAGCTGTTTTCAGACCAGTGCTTTTGCACGGATGGACAAAACCAGATCGATCCAGTTGGTGCTGAGAACAGGGGAGTGTTTTTAAATATGTTCTCAGGTTACCTGTGCAGGAAGGTTTTCCACACCAGGGCTACGTAACCCTATTCCGAATTATGTTCAAATCTGCCGTTTCCACTGTGGCAGGCCGATCCCATACTCCCAAGAATGTGTGCCTTTATTTGAGATAGCAGCACCGTTCTGGGAAGCAGCTTTGAAATGCAATCCCTAATGACTCTGAAATGGACCAGCAAAATCAACGATTTCTACCTTTTGAGAGATTGAACTTCTTCCCCTGTGAAAGGACAGGGTTACATACCCGGGCTCTCTTGCTTTTACTTTAAATAGTAGCTAAAATTCATTTTGTTTGGAGACTTTTATGGTACCTGTTGACAGAACTGGAAGCACCCTGGAGATGGGTTGTTAATTATTTAGAGTATGAGTCCATTGCTAATGAATTTACTGAAGTAGGAGGTTGTACCCACACAGAGGGCTATCGGAAACATCTATGGAAAAGCTTCTTCACTTCTTTCCAACTGGTCTGCTGCGCGAAAACAGACTGGGCAGCTTATAAACACCAGAAATCTACTCGTCACAGTTTTGGAGGCTAGAGGCCTGAAATCAGAGTGCCACTATGGTTGAGACAGGGCCCTCCTCCTGGTCACAGACTTCTCACTGTACCCCTGGCATAGAGGAGGAAGAGGCCGGGTATGGGAGGTGCTCTGTGGGGTCTCTTTTATAAGAGCATTAATCCCATTCACCAGGGTTCCACCCTCATGACCAATTCACCTTCCAAAGTCCCTACCTTTGTGAGTTAGAATTTCAGTGTCTGAATCGGCAAGTGACACAAACATTTACAGCGCAGAAGGCTCTGAACACCTGTGGAAAGAGAAGGCAGAAGAAAGTCCTGATCCTTTCCCTTCCTATCCGAAAAGCATGTTCTCTATTCTTTGGTAATGACAGACTCTGTCTTGGAAAGGAAACTATTTACCTGTTGTGAAAATCAGTAGACCCAGATTCTGAATTTGGCTCTCTTATTCAATAGCTGGGAGACCTTGAGCTCACATTCAGTTGGAAGCTTGTCAGATTGTTGTATAGCTTACCTGAACCTCCCAGATGGGAGGGATGTCCTGCCCATCTATCAGTGCTACTCAGCAGTTGTCCTTATCCCCAGTCACTTGACTCTTCTGTTTCCCTTACTAGTTTCTCTCAAATCCTGAAACTTCATCTGTTTCACAAAGAAAATGACAAATACGAACTCCCCAGGTTCCTAACTTCCTGTCCACAAATGATCTTCACTGTCTTTGTTCCTTTCCCCTCTTTCCCCTGGGGCTGTTCCTTTCCGATCCAAGTCCTCACAGACCTTGTTCTGTCATTTATCCCTTTGCCTCTGGTACCAACCTGTCAGCTTCACTGTCTCCTTCCTGACACCAGTTATCAAACATAGGTCCCTTCTACTTACAAAACACGTGTCTTTTAGTTCCTGAAGCCCGAGATGTAGGGACATACTTGATTTTTTTTTTAATCTCTCATATCCAAATCTAGTTAATCAGTAAATGCTCACTTTCTCTTTTCTCTCTCCATTCCTCCAGCCGCCCCTAATTTGAGCTCTCCTTGCCTCTCATTAGGACCATCGCAGTCATTTCTTACAGTCTTCTCGCCTTTTCTCCTCTGGTCCTTCCATCCATAACCCCTAGAACAGAGAGAAGTGGGAGTCAGGTGACTTCCTAAGACAGTGGTTCTCAGCCTGTGCTCTGGTCAGACTGTTTGCATCAGCTTCACCTGGGGCTTGTTAGAAATGCAAATAATCTCACCCCACCCCGGGTCTACTGGATAGAAGAGCTGTGTGTGGTGGGGAGGTGCTCACCAGTCTGTATGGCTAACCCCTCCAGGTGATTCTAGTGATCTAAAGTCTGAGTAGCACTGTTCTCGAATTTAATCAAGGGGCAAAGAAGCAAAGACAGGGACATGGCAGCCGGGAGGCCTGGCCGTGTGTGTCAGTGCTCTTCAAGGACTTGGTTTTCCCAGTGTTCTGTCCTAGCTGTCAGCCTGCAGCGAGGCGAAAGGTTTCTTGGATGACTTTCTGCAGGTGCTCATGGTCGGCCATCACAGCAGTAGAACCCAGGTGAGTTTCTTTCCCTTCTCAGCCTTCTCTAGTCACTCTTAGAGGTTCACTCTTGCTTGAAATCGTGGGCCATTGCTTGGCGTTCTGAGGACGAATGACCTCTTGGCTTGGAGCTGAGTTGTCTCCCTAAAGCTTTGTGACCCCTGAGGTCCCTGGTACCGCAACCCTCGTGCCCCAGCCTTCTGCGGCTCTGACCCTTGTCTCAGCTCACTCTGACTGCCCTGGGGAGACGGCATTGGAGTGGCGCTTGAGGGTAAAGCAGGAATTCCACAAGTGGGCAGTGAGGCTGGTTCAGGCTGAAGGAGTGTTCAAAACAAAGATGAGGCATGAAATCCCAAGATGTGTTATGCGACCAACAAAAGTAGGATGGTGTTTGCCGGGGAGAAGGGATGAGACTGAGAGCAGAGTTTGTCCTGAGTGGGTGGGCTGTGGAGCCCACCAAGGAGTCTGGACTCGGTTCAGGAGACATTTCATGGACACGTAAGCGTGGTAATGCCCGGAGAGTCCTAATGTTAGAAGTGTTAGATCACCTGCTGGCATCTCTCAGCAGTTTTATTTCCTGGCCAAAGACACGGGAAGGCAGTGCCATTTGTGTCTCGGTAGGTTCAGAGCTGAGCTGAATGGGGCTGATAAATCTCACCGATCTCTTGCCTGGGGCAGGGATGTAACAGCTGCGGCCACATCACACAAGGAAACAGTGTGTGACCGGCTAGGGACAGCCACACGTGTCTGGTCGTTTTTTGCCCTTGCTTTCTAAGGTGTTGACACCGGCTCTCCAGGTATGGGACTCTTTAGTGGCGATAGAGTAGCTCAGGAACTTGGGAGCTGAAGACAGCCGTGTGGATGTGCAGAAGCTCTTGAAATGAGGCTGGCTCCTTCTCTAACATTCCCTCACCTTGGCTCGCCCACCTTGACGTCTCTTACTGGGGAATGATTCTGATCTTCCACAGTGAGAATCGTGACTTACTAAAGAAAACAACTGTTTGGTCCCTATTACATGCCTGGTTTGGAACAGGCACCAAGACCTTCTCTATCAGATGGGGAGTGTCAACCTTCTTAAATGGCTGAAAAGCTCGCTGTCCCTGGAGGTGACCAATGTGAGCCTGTCATTAGTTTAGCCTGTGGCCGCTTTGACTTCGGAGTGATAATAAAGAACTTGGTGAGCCAGCTCCGGCAGAACCGGCCCAAGCCCACAGAGGAGCTTCGACTGGTTAAAATAGATTTATTTGATCAGGTGCAAAGATGGGCTGCCCACCCCCAGCTTCAAAGTCTAAGACAGAGACTTAGGAATCGGAGATGGTGGTGCGTGTTGCTGTTGGTTGTTGTTTTAAATGGAGTCATGTCAGGATTTTTTGTTGCTTAATTTTCCTTCGTTATATGTTGGGAGATGACAGGAAGAAACAAGTCGTCTTTTGACTTGTACTGCAAGGCGCTTCTGCCAATAATAAACAAGGGCGGGATGGCGTGACGTCCCAGAAATGCGGCTCAATCACTCCCTGCAATAACTGTGTCTTATTGATAACTTGGAGCCCCAGCCAGCGAATGCCGTCTCTGGAACAAAGCCTGTCACAGATCAGACTGAATCCATTAAAAAGCTTTGATTAACACGTCCCTGGGGTGTGCTGTGGAAACTTTCGACGCCAAATGACTGCCTATTGCGGCTCCTTCAGAATTGTCCTCCCGAAATACTCTTGTGTTTTAATCTGGTGCACAGTTTAAATTAAAAAACGGCAATGACTTTGCGTGACCTAAATACGAGCCACTTCTATTCAGCATGGGATTTATCCACGGCTTGCCGATGAAGTGTTCAGAGAGGCAACAATTAACCTTACTGTGTGGTGGCTAATAATAATTATATATATATTATATGTAGGATGTGTATATAATTGCGCTCTCTTTCTTTCATTCGTAAATGGGGCCCGAGAAAGGGTCGTCGTTAATGTGCTTAATTTGTGGATACAAAGCTTTGTGTTCATCTTTAGCGGAAAACAAATTTCGTTGTCTTCGAGGAACCCAAAATCACTCTCCCTGGTGTTTTTTTTATTGGTCTCTGACATGAATGCTGTAATGAACTGCAGCCTTTTGAAGCAAAGATACAGCGCGGTCTTCAAACCGTGGAGTCGTTCGGGGCAGGGACCTGCCTGTTTCCGCACAAATCTCTCCCTTTCATCCTAGGGGAGAAATTCAATCTTGATCGACCCTGTCGGGATGATGTGTGTGCGTGGGTGTGTGTGTGTTCCTTTATTGTTACCATACACCCTCCTAAAATACAAGCGTTGAATGGTTACATTTCAAAACTGTCATGAAGTACATTAGACAATAAAAAATGATTCTCTTAGATGCCGTAAAAGACACTGTGGAAAATACCGAAAGAAGGATGGTCCCTACCCCACGGCTCTTCATAGTATTTTAACATGTCTGAAATTGGTGCAAGGTAAGTGCTTTTGTTGGCAAGATCCTTAGAAATCAAACCTAAAATGGAAGAGGATCACTGAGAGAAGTAGCAGCCTGGGGGGCAGGGGAGGGGGTGCGTGGTGGTGGCTGGGGCTGTACTTTCCATGTAACTGGGTAAAGATGGGCTTGTCTCTTCCACCGCCCTAGGAAGGAAGTCCAGCTCTCCTTATGAGGCTAACATCTTAGCACTGGCTGCAAGCTCGGGGCATCACCATCTTTTATCATTTGATGGTACCATGTAGCTACAGAGGGAAATCCTTATTTTAAAGGAATTTCCTATTACTTTGGCATATACAAAAAGGCAGTGGCCTGCTCTGGGAAGTAGGGAGCTCCTGGTTGTTTGAGTGACCTGGGTGATTTGCATCAGGTGAGAGTTGGGGATGACATCATGGGTGCTCCCAACAAGGTCTAACATTTAGAAAAGTGCCAATGAGCTAAATTAGGGATCAACATGTTTGAGATGTTCTTCTGGAGAACTGGAAATGTTTTTTCTTAGCTTCCTTCAAACCCCACTAAAACCTCAGCAGGTTGAAGGTAGGTATCTTGGTATTTTGTTGGCCAAATTCCCTAGCTTCTATAACAATATAAGCATCCAGTAAACACCCACCAAATAATTGTTGAACGAACGAATTACTACTTTTTAATATTTTTATTTGCATTAACTTCCCAGTAAAGTGCAGCTTATGACCCATTATTCCCAGAAGGAGCAAACAATGCGTGTTCTTTCTTTCAGGCTTACCTCATTACAGGGTTGTAACGCAGCCTTGTCTCTTAAAATGTGCATCTTACCTGGGCATCCTTGTTAATCTTGGACATCTGCTAGGAAATACTCATCCCAGGAGCAGAGTATTTTGTTTTGACAAAAGTAGACCCTTGGCACTTCGAGGGCATCCAACAGTGAGTTCACCCACTGCTGGGGAGCCCAGCACTTGTTATTTATTTTAGGTTCTGTTCCACACCTTCTATTAATAGATGATTTCTGACAGAACAGGGTAAATGGAGGTCAGAGCATAGTAGAATGAATAGGATAGTGACTGTCTTTTCGAGCACTATCTTTCAGTCAGGTTTGTTTGTGACCTGGTTATTTCTGACTGCCTCCTTCCCAGTGATCTGGAGTACCTTCTGCCTTCAAAAAAAACAGCATCTCATGTGAGCCAAGCATGGGATTGGTTTGGAAAAACTCTCCTTGGAGAAGAATGGAAAGGTGGATGGAGAGCAATGACCCGTGAATTCACAAAACAGGACATCATCCTCCATGCCATAACTTGTTGAGAAGCTCTGATGGATTTGAACCATGTTTGAAAATGTATTTCTCCTTTCCACGCTTCCTTTGGATGTGGTCTTCTAATTCCACCACTTCCCAGACAAGGAAGTGATGATCCAAAGACATGAGAGAGAAGTACTCTATGAAAACAAAGGACATTCTTTAGTTTTCCTGTAGGAAAAAGTAGGGGAAACCCAAATGTTCCCAATAAGGGATATGAAAAGCATGTGATTTTCTAGTAAAGTAATCCTATACCGGATGATTATTGAAAAGGCAAATAACAAGAAGGAGTAATGTGTATGGGAAGAAGTACAAAGCAAAAAAATATAAAATCTGATGCAATGATAAAATACATGTTACAACTCTATATCCATACCCGTGTCCAAACCCCACATCCATACATATATATAAGAATAGAATATATTATATATAAACACACACGCACACACGTGTGTGTGTGTATGTATATATATACATGTACATATATATATATATATTTAAAGGAGATTTATATGTATATGTATGGAAGGAAAGGGGCACCGATAAGACATTTCAAACATAAATTTTCATGGAAGTGGGAAAGGTCCACAAACATTATTTCCTAAGACATTCTCAGATGTTCTCAGGACAAGTTCATGTGGTAGATATTAGCATCCCTGAGATCTTACCCATTGAGATAGTGACCTTCAGAGAGGTTAAATAACCTATTCAGGGAGGTGGATACCAAGTGGGAATTCCATTTCAGATTGGTTTGAAGCCCAAATCGAACTCTTTGCATTTCTACTAAGACATGAATGTTTATTGGGTCATTCTTTTCTGAAAAGTGGCATAAAAATGGCAATTTCAAAAATGTGGTTTGAGAGATTGCTTCAGACATTAGTGGATCATGAGTTAGCATTCATGTTACACTGATACACTTGAGGCAGATAAAAAGTGACGCTTATGAGTTTAATTTCCGATTGAGGGGAAAAAAGACGTTAGTTAGCGATATGGTAGATAAAAAATCTCTCTCAGGCAATTGGACTTCTTTTCTCTTCCTCAGCATAAAACTCAAGGAAATGAACTGTGCAAATGGACTTCGTGGTACTCTTTGGGCTACAGGGCACCGGCTTATCTTTAGATGGATTAATAGTAATAATTTAAATATTGCTGCTAACTTGATACTGGGAGGTGAGCAAGCATGTGATCTTTGGTTCCATTCTAGTTAATAGCCCTATCCGACTGAGAAACTTAAAGTGACAAGTCTGTATACTCATAAATAGGAGTCCCCACCCATCTCTTCTATGTTTCTGTTCACAAGGAGAGTAAATGATGTTTCTAATATTTTGACTTAAATTTTTTTCTTAATACTGAACGCATTTTTGATCATGAAAATCCTTTCCTTACTGATGGCATGTATCTCGTCATTTCACACACTGTGACATGCACAAAGTAATTTTATTTTCTAAGCTAGGTATTAAGGTTGGTGGCACTGTTTGGCGTCTTCCAGGGAATGATAATTACTAATGTGCGTTGTATGACCTTGGCATTGAGTATAACGGCACATCCTGGAGTAACTCTGCACTTGGTGTAGTAGACCGTTTGGCCTGGAAGGGTGGGTGGACCTACTTAGAAAAGCCTGAACATTGATGTTCAGCTCTCCATTTGAGTTTGGCTCTGCTGTTGGCCATCAGTGTGATCCGATTACCCAATTTTTCAGAATCCGGTTTTTCGCAGCTATAAAATGGGGATAATATCTGCCCTTCTGAGGATGGGAATGTGTAACATATATGTGAAGGATCTGGGATAATAAGTTGTCCTTATTAGTTATAAATAATACTAGTACCGCCTGGTGTAGTGGTTCTGAAAGTGTGGTCCCCAGCCCAGCAGCATCTGCATGTTAGAAAGCTCTGCATGTTAGAAAGGTAAATTCCTGGGCTCCAACCCAGACCTTCTGAATTGGAAGCACTGTGGGTAGAGGTCAGCAATTTCCACTTAAAAAAAGTCCTCCAGGTGATTCTGAAGCCGGCTGAGATTTCAGAACTCTTTGGCAGACCAGGTAAGCATGAAGCCCTTATCTGGAAAATGGGGTAAAAAAAAAAAAAAGATACACCTACCTTAGTGGGTACTTGTGAAAAGTTTCTAACAGTGCTTGGCACTTGGTATACATCTGTAAGACAGAAAACATGCTGGGGAGAGTATTTGAGTCGAATGTTCTTAGGTGGGCAAAATACAGTAGCTGTTATGTGCATGGATTTTGGACTGAGACAACTGTGTTCAAATCCCAGCTCTGCCACATGGAAGCCATTGGTCTGTGAAAAGTGTCCTTCTCTGGGTCTCCATGCTGTTATCTGTAAAATGGTAATAGTAATAGAATCTGCCTCAAGTAATAGAGATGGTACATGCTAAGTATTTGATGTAAATGTTTGTTAAGAATTTTCTTCAAATAGAAATCATCCAGTTGAATGCCAAATTGTCACCAAAGGTTTTTATTTTTATTAAAGATTTATTTATTTGAGAGCGAGAGTGAGTGAGTGTGCACGTGTGCCTGTGAGTAGGAGGGGTGCGAGAGAGACTCTCAAGCAGTCTCTCTGCTGAGCGTGGAGCCTGACCCGGGGCTCCATCCCAGGACCCTGAGATGATGACCTGAGCCAAAACCAAGAGTCAGACACTCAAGCAACTGAGCCATCCAGGCGTCCTGAGATTTTTATGTCTTAAAATTGTCACAGTAAATCATCCCATCATGGATTCCTGCTTACTTCTGAAGTTTCAGTACATTTCTAGATTTTTTTTTTTTTTTAAAGCTTTAAGAGCCCAGAATAGGGGGCGCCTGGGTGGCTCAGAGGGTTAAGCCTCTGCCTTCAGCTCAGGTCATGGTCTCAGGGTCCTGGGATCGAGTCTCACATCGGGCTCTCTGCTCAACGGGAGCCTGCTTCTTTCTCTTCCTCTGCCTGTCATTTCCTCTGTTTGTGCTCTCTCTTGCAAATAAATAAATAAAATCTTAAAAAAAAAAAAAAAAAAAGAGCCCAGAATAGCCCGTGACTTTTGATGAGATTAATCTGGGCATTTAATTTTGTGTTCCATTTACAAAACAGTGTCGGTGTCTCTGACCACTCCTCCCTTGTAGGTATAAGGAGCACCTGCCATTCTGTAGGAGCTGGTTACTCTGTGGGCCCATCTCTTGATGAAGGGCAACTCAGAGTAACACTAATTCGGTTGTTTTTAGCGCAGTGCCTTGCCGAGCTCCATGCTTTCACCTGAGGCTTTGTTCTTAAAAGACTGAGATCCTTCAGGTAGGCTGGAAAAGCTTTCCCCAAAGGCTCTGATGTGCGTGCTTAACAAATCTGCTTTCAGTAGTCTCCCTTCCCTTCTTTCAGCAGGTGGGAAGCTCGCTGCCTGCTACTCGTTTCCATTGTACATGCCTGGCTCTAAGCCTCCTTTGTTTCCACCCAGATGCCGGCTTCTGGTTAACTATTCTTGTTTGCTCTACTTTTCCTCCTCCTCCTCCTCCTCCTTCTCCTTCTTTTTCTTCTTCTTCTTTCTTTTTTCTTCTCCTTCCTCCTCCTCCTCCTCCTCCTCCTTCTTCTTCTACTACTACTACTTCTTCTTCTTTCTTTTTCTTCTTCTTCTTCTTCTTTTTTCTTTTTCTTCTTCAAGCTCCCAACCGTCTGGAAGAAAACTGATGGGGGATAAGATCATTTTTATACCTTTGAACATGGCCATGAAGGTAAAAAAGATCTGTCAAACCCAGGAAGGACCCTTCTGATATCTCCAGGAGACTTGACCTTGGCAATGGGCTCCTTCTTGAGGAAGCTGAGGCCAATGGAGGTTGCAACAGAGGGAGAGAGGTGTGTGCTTAAGCTGCAAAATGGGTTCAAAAGTAGAGATCTGCCCAATCATAATGCACACAGAAACAAGTGAGAAAGTGTGGTCTGTTGAGGCACCCTTGGCTGAAGCATCTGGTCTTGGCAGGCGTGCATGCATAATTAAGCCCCAGACAGCTGTAGGCTTGTACAGTGCAACAGGGTGGGCAGGATATCGGAGAACCCAGTAGGTTGCTGATCAATGGAAGTCTTTTTCAATTCACATGAAGCTGAAGATAAAAAGACACGAACAAAAATTAAACAACCTTCAAAATGTCAGTGAATAGCGATACAGGCCACCAGAAAAAAAAACAATGGAAACCGACTTGGTTTCCCTCCATTGTTCTGTGCCCCCTCCATGCCGCCCCCCCCCACCATATAGATGGGAGTAGCTGTGCTGACTTTGTTTTAAAATACACACACTCGTGAGATCAAAGGGATCAATGCTCATTTAAGCAACTTTCAAGGCATCACAGGAAGAGCAAAATGGTCTGTTTTCTTTTGAAAGACAACGGAGAAAATCCGCACGCGTGCATTGGGGCATTGTGATATGCAGATGGTTGGCTTTCAGGAGAATTAAATATTCATGGAAGATAAAAATCTTTCCTGTTTTGAATCTGTGTGAGGCTTTGGGCTCAGTGCCTTCCCTGTTCACACGATCAACAGACCCTCTTCTCCGTCCACTGCACTATGCCCAAGGATGGTTCAGATGGCATCTCTCGGTCTCCCTCTTGCCTTGGCTGCCTAGCCCCACAGCTGGACTGCTTGGTGGGAGCCAGTTAGCTGCGTTGTGCTGATCAGAGTCCCAAGCCTTCATTACATTGGATTGCCGGGGCCACAGGAAAATCTCTGAGGTCCCTGACAGGTAGAGGGAGGACTCTGAGCTACCTGGGCAGGCTGGACAGTCGCCCTCATTTCTCTTATTAACCCAGTTGCGACGGTGGTTGCTGCCTGCTCATTTGTTGTTTTTATTGCCTGTGTTTGACAGGGAATCAAAGGAGTTTTTGGAGACTCATAATCTGATGAGGCGCACATAATCTGATGAGGGTAACAGCTATGTGGGCTGCGATTGTGCAGGACAAGGGGCCCCTGTGTCTGGAGGTGGATGCACCATCTCTAAAATTCCACACCCTCCCCATCCCCTACCCCCACCACCCCCCAGCTTTACCTTCTCCCACCAAGGAGCCACCCCACGCAGAAAACACCATTTCGAAGAGGGGCTTTTGTATAGGAAGAAGGACGAAAAAGATGGATTTGCCCTTCTGAGGCTGCTGACGTTAAGAATTGGTTGGTCATAGATCAGTGACAGGAGTGAAAACTCCGCCTGTTTACAGGAAGGCGTTCAGAAGGTGAGGAAAATAGGTACTTCTCTGAATGTCAACTTGATTTTGAATTTAGTTCATTTTCATCCGGTGAGGAAAGGGACTCTCCCTGTTCCATTGATCCGACCCTATACCGCTGTGAAGACTTTGCTTCTCCACGTATTTTTCTCAATGACTTTAAGAACTTATACTGTATAAAGATGAGCCACACTTGGCTGCCATTCAGGTCCCTGCGTTGTGTCTCAGGGTAGTCCTTGGATCATTTCCGGTTTGATGCCTAGATCCCTTGCTTTGGGGGGTGGGTGTTTCTGCTGTTCTTAAAGTCCACCTTAGCTCCACCTCAGAGTGGAAAACATTTTTTTAAAAAAGATTTCATTTACTTATGTGAGAGAGAGTGAGAATGAGAGGGGTGAGGGACAGAGGGAGAAGCAGACTCCCCACTGAGCAGGGACCTGGACGTGGGGCTCGAACCCAGGATCCTGGGATCATGACCTGAGCCGAAGGCAGATGCTTAATGACTGAGCCACCCAGGCGCTCCAAAAAACATTTGTTTTCTAGGTGTTTTACATCCACACTTGAAATGTAAGCATAAATGGGCTTGGGTTTCTGGATTCCCAGATATAAATAGGGCACTCAGAAATCAGATATAATCCCCTTTCTCCCTATCTGGGAACTGTTTACATTAAAAGTAATGTTTCCATGATTAGAGCCTCAGTTTTTGTTTTTATTTTTGTTTTGTTTTGTTTTAAATATCTTCCAAAGCCCCAATTTATACAGGACCCCAAATTCTTCTTCCAGTGAGTTGAACAATGTAATAATATAGATGCTAGGGATTAAAGAGGTAATGAGTAAGTCAGCCTCCCCACCTCCACTGTCACCAGAAACTGCGTGCAGGGCCCCTGGAACCTGTTGCCTGGGCAGGACAGGTGAGAGCACATCTCTGTGTGGTAGGCTCCCATCTAAATGTGAGATTTCTCACAAATAAAAGCATATCTCCATTCATCAGGCTGCTGCCATTCTGGAAAAGGCTGTTTACTTATTCTTCACAAGAGGAAATGGGGATCGCTTATACCTTGTTCAAAGCCCAGGTCTCTGGGGCGAAGAAGAAACCTTGCTTGTATTATAATCACACTGTCTACCTTCCAAATGTGAAAATAGCGCCATTAATTTTTGTAGCATTAAAAAAAAAAAAACCCACCTCTCACCTTGCCCCCCTCTGTCCTCCCTCCCAGCCCACACACATCCTTTTGACAGCTCAGCTCTGTGATTTTTCTGATCTTTCTTAGTAGGATGTTTCTGAAGAGATAAGCAGTAGGAATCCATGCACAACATCTTAATTACCAAATACAGTTTACTTTAGCGTAAGCCATTTGTCTCCCAATGGCCATATAACAAATGCCTGGTCCGAGGGCTGAGGTTTTGCCTACTTTCCTGTAACCCTCCAGAAATGTTTGTTGGATAATTCAGACACCTCCAAACTGACGTTTCTATTCAGAATATCCTGAGCTATAAGAAAAATTGCATCAAAATTTAGTTTAATAGGTAGACTTGACTTAAAATATGCCAGTGCCTGCCATGCACCTTCTTTCTTTTCTAATAGCTTTATGTAATCCATAGATGCTTATGGTAGTCGCTCTGAAAAGCTGGGATTCTCCTCAGACCATTTTTGTAAATGCATTTTCATCATATGTATAACTTTTTATTTTTTTAATTTTATTTATTTTTTATTTTTAAATATATTTATTTATTTATTTGAGTGAGAGAGCAAGATCACAAGTAGGCAGAGAGGCAGGCAGAGAGACAGGGAGACAGGGGGAAGCAGGTTCCCTGCTGAGCAGAGAGCTCGATGAGGGGCTCGATCCCAGGACCCTGAGATCACGACCTGAGCTGAAGGCAGAGGCCCAACCCACTGAGCCACCCAGATGCACACCCCCCCCCCCCCCGTATAGCTTTTTAAATTACAAAGGAATACACCGCCGTTGCAAAGCAGTAAAAGAAATACAAACTAATGAAATGTAAATCTAGACTTCCATACACATCTAGATACCTTACGGTCAGACCTTAGCACACCTGAGCCTGTGGGGACTGGGGGAGTCATGCACAGGGGCTCTAGGGACCCTGTGGAAGGCTGGACGTCTGCATAAGTATCTGACCGTCTTTTCACCTGAGGTGGAACACTAGGTCTCTCCTTGGGTTTGTTTATTTTTGCTACTTGCATCTTCTGTATCACATGAACATGTTCCTATTCTTCTAACCTAAATTATTTATTGGATCTATTATCTCTTAGCCACTGTCACTTAACTAGCTTCTGGTCAGGGAACCCTCAGGTCCATGCATCAGCCAGGGGGCCTCTAACCACAAATTGGATGTTGTCTGTTCCCTGTAAAATCCCTCAATAACTCCCCATGGTCTGCAGGACAAAGGCACTGGATCCCCGTGTTCGGTTTCCTCTCTGCCTGTGAACTGGGTCCCCTGTCAGTATCTCCCAGAAGGGCCACAGGGAGGATTCCCTCATCCTGCGTTTCTCGGTGTATGTGTAGGGGGGGGGGTGTCACCTCGTCCTTGGAGACTTTTCTGGATTCTCACTTGCCCAGAGAGGCTTAGGCCCCTCTGCTCCATGGTACCCTGCATCTCCACCTTACAGACACGATTGATGAAATTCCTCTTGGAGTTTAGTTTAGGCCTGTAATCCTGGTGGGAACATTGCCCGGAGGCAATGTTTAGTGCATTGCAGGTCAGGTTTTTCCCTGCAAGAGGCAAGGGCAGCACCACTAGAGAAGTGAGGAGAGAGTGCAAAGGGTCCTGGGGCTGTTACCCCCTGAGAGAGGTCCTGGACTTGACGGAGAGTAAAGGGCCCCAGGAGGAAGTTGGGCCTGATGGAGACCCGCTGGGCGTATTCATGGTCCCTGTCCCTTCCCCTCCCTTCTGCTCGAAGGAAGGAGACCAAAGGGAAACCAAGATGTTACAGTCAGTTACCTTTGGGTTGGAAACATTGCATTCTCACCTGAACTGCAGGCTTATGTTAACCTGAATTTTTTTTTTTTTTAAAGATTTTATTTATTTATTTGACAGAGAGAGAGATCACAAGTAGATGGAGAGGCAGGCAGAGAGAGAGAGAGAGAGAGAGAGAGGGAAGCAGGCTCCCTGCTGAGCAGAGAGCCCGATGCGGGACTCGATCCCAGGACCCTGAGATCATGACCTGAGCCGAAGGCAGCGGCTTAACCCACTGAGCCACCCAGGTGCCCTAACCTGAATTTTTTAATATTCCAGAAGGTGTGTGTGTTTTAAGACTCCATATGACCAGAATGTCGCTGTCTTTGTTAACCTGACTCAAGAGAACAGCTGTTGGAAACTAACAAAAAGTATATTTTTTCAGTAGCTAAACTTCTTGCCTTTCTATTTTTATTTATTTTTATGTTAAGAAAAAAAATAAAGTATAATTTTTGAAGTACAATAGAATGATTAAACATTTCTGCACCTGACTCAATGTTCATCATGATAACTATACTCCTAACATGCTTTGTTTAATTCCCCCATCCACCTGCCTCTCCTCCAGCAACTGCCAGTTTGTACTTAACAGTTTAATAATTTGTGTCTTTTTTTCTTTGTTTCCTAAATTCCACATATGAGTGAAATCATATGGTATTTGTCTTTGTTTGACTTGTTTCACTTAGCGTGATACCCTCATGTTCTTGCCAAGAATAAGATCTTACTCTTAGGACTGAATCCTATTCCATTGTCTGTATTTACCACATCTGCTTTATGCCTTTATCTCCAGATGGACACTTGAGCTGCTTTCTTATCTTGGCTATTATAAATAATACTGCTACAAACATAGGGGTGCATCTATCTTTTTGATTTAGTGTTTTGGTTTTTGGGGAAGTGGAGTTACTGGATTGTACGATAATTCTATTTTTAACTTTTTGAGGAAATTAAACCATTTGTTGCAGTGGCTCTACCAGTTTGCATACTGATCAATCGTGCATGAGGGTTACTTTCCCCCCACATCCTTGCCAATACTTATTATTTCTTGTCCTTTTCATTCTAGCCGTTTCTGATTGGTAGAAGGCGATATCTCACTGTGGTTTCTCTCTGCGTCTCCCTCATGATGAGTGGTGCTGAGCATCTTTTCATGCGTCTGTTGGCCATCTGGACGCCTTCTTTGGAAAGATGTGTATTCGTGTCTTCTGCCCATGTTTAAATTACATTGTTTGGTTCTTTTGATGTTGAGTTATAGAAGTTCTTTACGTATTTTGGATATCAACCCCTTACCCGATCACTTGCAAAAATCTACTTCTATTCAGTAGGTTGTCTTTTTGTTTTGTTGATTATTTCCTTCACTGTACAGAAGCTTTGATTTTGTTGTTGTCCCAATAGTAGCTTGGGACCAGAATGAATGGTGCCAAATGTGAGAGACTGTAGAATAATGATGATTCAGGGCGGTAACAGTAAGCCAGGTTTTGATCTTGCCTGGCTGAGCTGCTAGGAAGGTGGTACGAGAAAGCTGGTTACCGTTCACTCTCAGGGACTGAATGACGAAGTGTTACAGGGATGGTCAAATGTCAGGCATTGGGAGATGGATTGGAGAGTCTGCCTTCAGTCATCCTTGTGAAAAAGTCTGTCCACAGTTCCTTCTCATCTCCCCCCACTCACCTCTCTTTGATGGATCATTCTGATTTCCAGAATTTTAAATCTGCTTGAATTCTTAGATTCCTTACTTCCAGCATTAGTGGGTGTGACAGACAGAATAATCCTGGCCCCCGCAAACTGTCCGTGTCCTGATCCCTGGGATCTGTGTATATATCGGGTTACATGCAGAGGAGAATTACGGCTGCAAATCAGCTGACCTTAAAATGGGGATGATTCTGGATTTCCATGGTGGGCCCAATATCACAGGGGTCCCATAAAAGCAGAAGGAGGAGGTCGAATTGCCCAGAGTCAGCAATGTCACTAGGGAATTAGACTCCAAGGGATACGGTATTAGGTCATCACAACAACTTAATTTGTGGTCATTTGTTACAGCAGCAGTAGAAGCAGATACAGGGATGACTGCAAAAGGTATCTAGAAAACTCTTCAGACCCAGTGCTCAGGAGCTCAGGCTCTGAAGCTGCCCGTGATCAAATCTTGGCTCTTGAGACGCTGATTTCAGCCTTCTTTAGTGTTAGGGTAACAATGAAGTGAGGGCCAAAAATGGTGCCACTAGGTCCCTGGTATGTTGTTGCTGTTAACATTATTTTTCTATGCTGTTCGAGCTGGGGCCAGTTCTAATCTGCAAAAAAAGTTGTATTTGGGAAACATTTGCCTCATGTATATACAGGCTACCGGGTTTTTCATTCATCTAACTTGAAGATCTGGATTCAAACTCTCCCTTTGCATGAAAGCTTTATTGTTGATCCAGGGAGCTCTGTCTTTGAGTTGTGGAAACTGTTCACGCTAAGCACGCAGCTTTGTGGGTAGACCAGGGAAGCAGTGCATTGAAATCAGTGGGAACGTGGTGTATCACTCAACTCGTAGGCTGCCAGGGAGTCAGACTGGTTTGGGTTTGTTCTGAGTTGCTGGAAGGTGGGGTTAGGATACTAGGCAAAGTAATGATATTCTCCAGCCATTTCCTAAAGTGACAAGTGGAGAGTTTGTTTAGAAACCTACTGCGGGGGAGGGGTGGGGTCAGAGTGGGTTTGTTGAGAAAGTGCATTTGTCAAAAAAAAAAAAAAAAACCACAAAACAAAAAACAAACAAAAAAACCAAGGCAGGTTTTGTTTTGTTTTGTTTTGTTTTGGGTGTACAATATCTAATTTGGAGCTTTTCAATATTTCTATCCATGGATATAAAAAAAAATTGCATCTCTCAGTAAATGGCTTTATAATTTATTTGCAAGTTCGCCTGACCGTTTCAGTGCAAATCTAAGTGCTCACCTGCAGTCCAAGGATGGCCTCATAGAAGGCCTGACAGTATCTATATCTGTATCTGTACTTAAATGACCTGCTTCTCCTCTCTTTGCCTCCTTTTCCCTCCTGGCAGCCTTTCTCTTAGTCCCTGGTTCTGTCAAAAACCCTGTTCCTATCTCAGACTCAATCACCTATGTCTCCTTTTCTTTCTTTCTTTCTTTCTCTCTTTCTTTCTTTCTTTCTTTCTTTTTCTTTCTTTCTTTCTTTCTTTTTTAAGATTTTATTTATTTATTTGAGAGAGAGAGAGACAGAGTGAGAGAGCATGAGAGAGGAGGTCAGAGGGAGAAGCAGATTCCCCCTGGAGCCAGGAGCCCGATGTGGGACTCTATCCCAGGACTCCGGGATCATGACCCGAGCTGAAGGCAGTCACTCAACCAACTGAGCCACCCAGGCGCCCTATGTCTCCTTTTCTGCTCTAACCTCTCCCACTTTCCCCTGCTCCTCCTCTGATCCTCTTGGTGATTAAATTTAGGGACCTGAGAATCCCTGCAGGGCTCACGGAAGCCCATCCTTGGCACTGTCACAGTCCCTCCCTAATTTTTGCCTCCTCCCTTGTTCCTCCCCTTGTGTCTAAACCAGACCAGAGCCTCTTGGCAGTGCTGCTTTCAGCCTCTCTTTCACTCTGATGTCTCTTTCTGGTTACTTTCTGGTTATTCTGGGCCTCTTCCCAACATCCAAGGCCCATTGTCTGTGCACAGTACTTTGTGACATTTCTTTCTCTACAGGTCCTGAGGCTGCCCAAGTTCAGGCTGTTCCCATCTTCTGAGCTGACTGTTTCTGTTCCTCTTTGGCCAACCTGGGGTCCCACCTGTTATTTAACCAAACTTTAAATAGTACCTCTTGGCTTGTTGCTGACTACCTGTACACATATTTATTATGTGCTTTTAATGAAATTTTAATTTTATGGACACTCAGCACTTTCATTTCTAGGAGTGTAAGTTCTTTGAGGTTAGGGACTTTGCTCCCTATCTATGACTATTTCCTACATATCATGTACGAGGTAGCTGACCTTGAGGGTGCCTGGCTGGTTTAGTTGGTAGATCATGCAACTCTTGATCTCAGGGTTGGGGGTTTGAGCCCCATGTTGGGTGTGGAGATTACTTAAAAAAATTTTTTTAATGAAAATATTAAAAATGGCACATTACCTTGAACATTGTGATAGTCTAGAAATATCTTAAAAGTAAATTCTCTCATTTGTGTACCTATCATTTTCTTTAAAAATGCAGACAGAAAAAGTATATGAAGAATATATGGTAATGCAGGAGTCCATGAAATTGATAAATATGGCATGTCTTGGCATCCTTGAGCTGAATTCTGCATTGTGGATTAGAGGCTAATAGCTGAATGGATTCCACCAACACACACACACACACACACACACACACACACACACGTAATTGTTTGAGCCATAAAATGAAATGTGTGACTTTATTTATGCAGAGGCTTCAAGGTAAAAGCCAAGAAGTCGAAGGTTACCTGATACAGTAGTTATCTATTGCTGTGTAACAAATTAACCCCAAACTCACTGGCTTGCAACACTCACCATTATCTCACACAGCTTCTCTGGGCCGGGGATCTGGGAATGGCCTAGCCGGGTGGTTCTGGCTCAGGATCTGTCACGACCCTGCAGTCAAGATGGCATCTGAGGTTACAATCACTAAAGAGGAGACTCAGGCTGGAGGGACTGGAGCAAGGAGCCTCTTTTAGGAGTCAGATGAATGCTGACTGTGGTCAGGGGTCCTTAGTCCCTCACTATATGGTCTTCTCCATTGCGTATATCCAGTGTTAATTGACAATGTGGCTGGCTTCCCTGAGAGTGCAAGGTCATGGCAAAAGAGCAAGGGCAAGAAGGTAGAATGCCTTTTATGTCTTGACCTGGGAAGACATACCATCATTTCCACAATATTCTATTGGTTGCACAGTAGACCCTATCCAGAATGGAAGGAGACTCCATGAGAGCATGAATGTCTGGAAGTGAAAAATCACTGGGTCCATGTTGGAGGCTGTCTACACCATTCTAGTAGCTAACATCCAATTAGTATACATCTTTGTGGCCCTGTCAGAAAGGAGTTTGTTGTCTTCTATTTATTTTGTGGGGTTTGGTAGGGCCTGAGGGATTAGCTGTTAGCTGTGGAATCCCAGGCTTGGCTTTCTGGGAGGCCATCTTGCCCTTTTTATCACACCTCCCCCCAACCTGAGGCAGGGTAAGCCGGGGGGCTGTGGTTCCTGGGCCGCTCACTTACCATGAGAAGAATGCAGCAGCCTCACTGGCATAGCCATCAATGGCTTCTGACAAGAATTGGACCAGACATTGTCAAACGCGTCCTGATGCGGCCAGAATGCCCCATGTCCTGCTGACTTGCTGGTAGGACTGAAATGAAGGGCTCATTTCTTCCAAATGGAAGGTATTTCTCTCTCCCTTTGGAAACAAATCCTTTTAATAAGGCTCTGGATTGGCTTCAGTTATTTATTCAGCGTTCTCTCAGCACAGCAAGTTGATGATTAGATACATTCCATTTCAGTGACACACACATTTGAAAGGATTCATGCTTCTAATCATAAAAAGATAAAGTTTTTTTTCTTTCTTAACATCTGGAGCCTGATGAATAATTACTATAATTAAACAAGAGGCCATTGTATGTTTGGGTATTTTTAAAGCTTCAAATGCCTCTCTGTGTGCAAGATTCACGTTGCACACTCTTTGTTCTAAAGCATTCTACTGTGCGGCACTCACAGTCTACTGAGGAGCCTTCGTGGCCCGCGTTAAAAGTAGGTCATTGTTGCTTAATCTTCATCTCTTCATTATTCTGCTTCCCCAAAACCCTTAATAAGCGAGCTCAGTGCTCCACTTGGGATTGTCCACTTGGGCCTTCCACACCTCATAGCACTGGAGGGGAAGGAGCTGGTCTGGGCATCAGGGATGACTTAGTGATCTGGATAAGTAATGCCACCTCAGTGGCTGTAAACTCTCGTAAGGATAGATTTTAGATGAATCAATGTGAGATAGGCAAAAGAGAACAATACTAAGCCTTGTAGTCATCTTTTATTTTCTAAGTACCTGTTTCATGACCAAATCATGTTAGTCTTGTCATCATCTCCTCTTCTGGTCCCCCTTTCAGGTTTTTTTTCCCCCCTCAATATTAGAACATGTTCACTCCTGTGCAGAATCCTGATGCTTTGCTAGACAGGCTGACCTTGACAATGAGTTTACTATCCAAGACCTTGAATCTACAGATGGACTTGTAGATATACCCAGGGTTGTGATAGAAGCCATGAAAATAAACCTAATTACCTAGAGCCTGAAGGGACTTTGGAAAACACCCTACATCTTCATGTCTTGTTGTGTTCACCATTTATTAAACTTGATGGATGTTAATCATTTTTTGGCAGGCAAGAAATTACAAAAACATTGGGATGCTCTTATAAAGGAATTACTTTATATTCCATAGTATTCCTGAAGTGCTTTGTGCTTGGTAGGTGCTCAATAAATTCTTACCAGTTGATTGAGTGACTTGAATTCTGGATAGTTTCTTATTCAATAGTTACGTTGGGCCTATCGAATCATGATTCCAGAAGCAAAAGTAAGTAGAAGGTGGATAGTGTGAAGTAAAGCTGGACTTTAATTTAAATATATGATGGGAGGTTTATGGTTATGAAAATCCTTTAAGTCTCTACTAGTATTTATTTATTTATTTATTTTTAAATTTTATTTTATTATTATTTTTTAAAGATTTTATTTATTTGACAGACAGAAATCACAAGTAGGCAGAGAGGCAGGCAGAGAGAGAGGAATGGAAGCAGGCTCCCTGCCGAACTGAGAGCCCGATGTGGGACTCGATCCCAGGACCCTGAGACCGTGACCTGAGCCGAAGGCAGAGGCTTAACCCACTGAGCCACCTAGGCGCCCCTCTACGAGTATTTAAATAAATATTTACTATTCTGCAGAATATAATGTGGAGCTTGTTACAAGAGAATGAATCGTACCAACATTTATTTGATGAACAGTCATTTTGCCTGTGGCAAAATGTGCCTGAATTTAGGGTACAGTCACATATAGGAATTATAGCTAATAGATATCTTCACCTCTTCTCATTGACGCGGAAATGGTTTTATGAAAGTCATTGGATAGACATTCACCATTAAAGGTGTTGGAATGAAAGCTGCTTTAGTATTTTGTGATTTTGTGTTTTAAAAATAATCCAGGTGAGGTTAACTAAAGCATATGCTCCATTTCTTTTTTTTTTTTAAAGATTTATTTATTTACTTGACAGAGATCACAAGTAGGCAGAGAGGCAGGCAGAGAGAGAGAGAGGAGGAAGCAGGCTCCCCGCTGAACAGAGAGCCCAGTGCGGGGCTCGATCCCAGGACCCCGGGATCATGATCTGAGCTGGAGGCAGAGGCTTTGCTTTAACCCACTGAGCCACCCAGCCGCCCCAACATATGCTCCATTTCAACCAAAGAAATCTGCTAGGGGTGCCTGGGACGCTTAGTGGGTTCAGCATCTGACTCTATGATGTCAGGGTTGTGAGACTGAGCCCTGGGACGGGCTCTGCACTGGGTGTGGAGCCTGCTTAAGATTCTTTCTCTCCCTCCACCCCTCCCTCCCCCCACCCCAAGTACACACTCTTTCTCTCTGAAAAAAAAAAATCTGCTGGAATAATAACCATTTAGGTAGCTATTGCAAAGATGAAAGTACATATTTCTAAGGCAGAAAAAATAAATTTTCGTATAAAGTGTGTATATATTAGAACTGCATATTTGCATATTAGATACACACAGATTTAGAGTTATGGCTTATACATCATGTTGGAGAAATTGTGAAAATTATCCTTTGCAAGGAGTTACTGGGGCTGAGTGGCAGAATCTAAAGTAAGCAGATTCATTTATTCCCACAATGCATCAGATGACCAGCTCTCATAAAAACTACTATTAACCTAAAAAATTAGGGTCAGTAAAAGCCTAGCGCTAATTCTCGAAACTCAACAAGCTGAACCGTTAGACCCAGTGAGCTCATCATGATAGATTAAAGACCAAACATAAAGACATTATGAAATATGTGATTTTAATATGTTTGATCATATCAGAGCAACCCCTTAATACCATGATTTTATCATGGAACATTGTGTTTTTCCTTAAACTCAAGAAGCAGCCTGAAAGAATTTAACCCATTCTTGCATCAGAGCTGTAACTCTGTCTTACTTGGTGTAATCTGGTGAAGGTGGCTGAGATGATGCTATTCTGGTACATCCTGTGACAGCAGCGATGACAGGAGCTACTGCTGTGGCTGAATTCTAAGTTTCTGTCAAGTGCCCCCACCCTACCAGCCACTGGGGTAATCATAATGTCAAGGGCTAAGTTCTAGGCTTGAGTTTCATCCTACACCATTTTCGGGATCACAGTAATTCGTACTTCCTTTACAAGGTCCTAACCAAAAGCCAACAATGACGGTTTGCAGCAACCGCGAAGCCCCTTCTTTCAGAATGAGTGATCTTGCTTTTCAAACGGGAAAAAAAGTGTGTAGCTCTGTTTGTTACCACCGGTGGGCCAGTCCATGCCCTACCAAATAGCTGATAAGAACAGTTTATAGCTCACAAGAATGAGATCTCATGTTACCTCATGCAACACTCAACATGATTCTCTTTTTTATCATTACTTCCATTTCACAAATGAGGAAACAGGAGCAGCTCATTTGAAATTCCTTATATTTCCCACTGCTCTCCTGTTAGAGTCAATTCCGAAATTGACAGAAACAAATAGAAAAGGTGGTCTCGTAGAGTCCTGGTCTCACACTAAGACAAGAAGCAATCCTCATAGGTGATGGTTTCTCAGACTGCCATCTCTTTTAGTAATAACTCTTCTTTACCTGGAGCTGATGTTTTGATGGTCATGTTTATGACGAGGAGCTAATCAAAAGCAAAACCGAACATCTATCACCCTAGCCAATTGAGTGAGTTTGCTTTTTTCCAGTGGGGCAAGCCTCTCCAAACTGGGGGACTGGATGGGCACCCTTATTCATCCATTCAACTCCAGGGGAGTTGAGACCAGCCCTGCCAGGACAGACCTTCTGAGAATAAATGGGGCGTACATGAAAGGGAGGAAACAACTCAGTAAGAATCCTTTTCTGTTTGGCTAACAACCAGTTCACACACTGGAAAAAAAAATGATAAATTATACTCTATCTATGAAGAATGGGACGTTGGTTTAACATTCCATTACCAAGAGTACCATGAGAACAAAGGTCTTGAAGGACTCAGATGTTTCTGAGGATGGATGGCATGAGAACACAGCTTTGCTGTCCAGAAGATTTTGTGACCGGGCCGAGATGGAGACTGCCATGGTCTGAAAATGTTCTCTAGAATTCTAATGCCATGTGTGATGGTGTTCAGAAGTGTGGTCTCGGGAGGAGGTTGTTGAGGCAGTGATGGTGGAGCTCTTGTGAGCAGGATTAGTGCCTTAGAAGAGAGACTTCAGAGACATCCCTAGCCCCATCCACCATGTCAGAATACAGAGAGAAGGTGCTGGCTATGACCCAGGAGCAGGGCCCTCAACACATGTGACTATGTTGGCCCCTTGGTCTTGGACTTCCCGGCCCTTAGAGCTGTGGGAGAGAAATTTGTGGTGTTAATTAACCATCCAGTGTGTGTTGTTGTGTTAGAGCAACCGGAAGGGAGTAAGACAGGGACTTTGGACAGCTCAGCTTGTTAATAATTTGGTCGTTTAAAAATCATACTCTTGAGGGGCGCCTGGGTGGCTCAGTGGGTTAAGCCTCTGCTTGTGGCTCAGGTCATGATTTCAGGGTCCTGGGATGGAGCCCCGCATCGGGCTCTCTTTTCGGCAGGGAGCCTGACTCGCCCTCCCCCTCTGCCTGCCTCTCTGCCTACTTGTGATCTCTCTCTATCTGTCAAATAAATAAAATCTTAAAAAAAAAATTACACTCTTTAAAGACTTGAATGTTTACATGGAAGAGAGTCTGAGCTCTGGGTGGGAGAAAGGTGGGGGGGAAAGTCTCATTTCCTGTCACAAGTCAGTCAGCTCTACCAGCCTCGAATACTCCAGTTAGCAGAGCTGAGCCTGCAGCTGCCTGGCCCATCCTTCTTGGCACTTGGGGGTGGTGGTGGTGGGGAAATCTCAGCATCCCCTCCCCGAGAATTTCATCCAAACATGAAACTTTCTCTGTCAGAAGTGACAGGGTAAACACCAGTTTCTCCAGCTTGTGGCATTTCTATGTCTCTTTGAGTCCCTCTTAGAGAATAGTGCCCTAGGCAAACCTGCCTGGTCTGCCCTTAATTCACCTCTCTCTGTTCCTGACAGTATGATTTATAGGAAAGACAATCTTGTATATCAGGTGTTTCCTGTTTCCAGTACCAGAAAGTCATTACTTGATTGCATATGTATTTGCAAGCTTGTGGAAGAAAAACGATCAAAAGTTTTGGACTACCTCGTTTTTCAATTAAGAATGGAATGCTCTTCAGTTTTCTCTTTTCTTTCTTAAAAATTCAAATCGCCATGGAAATATTTCTTTCAACTAGGCAAGCCCACTTTTATCTCCTTCCCTACCCTAGACAAGCATACCTACCCTAGCTACATTCTAAAACATATAAAAATAGGAGGGTTGAGGAGAATTGTAGGGGACGATTACTGTTTTGGGGAAGAAGACATCATTTAATTTCAAAATTCACTTTAAGGAGATGGGCAAACCTTTTATCCACCTCCTGGATATATGATTTCTAGCTATATATAAATCTCAATAATATTTTAATGGTGTTAATAACAGAAGAGACTCAGGCATTTGTAACGAAGGAATTTTGCTTATATTTAATTCCAGGGAACCTGTACCCATTTGTTTTAGTAACATTTAAAATTATTCAACAGAGGGGTTCCTGGGTGGCTCTCTCAGTAGAGCATGCAAGTCTTGATCTCAGGGTCCTGAGTTTGAACCCCACGTTGGGTGTAGAGTTTATTTAAAAAAATGTTCAACAGAAATTCTTCCTGCCTTTGTTTGATAGAAATATTCAACCTACTCTTTCTGGGGGCTGAAATCTGTTGTTTAATTTCAATTATGAAGACATCCTATTATAGTTTTAAATAAAGAAGTTTGGAAAAAGTAAATAATTGTCGAATGTAGGCCACAGCCACCTAAGTTTTAAAGTTATTCTCTGTAGTTCTCTTGAGTACGTTGACAGCTTTTATGATAAGTTACATGCTACTGGAAAAAAAAAAGTGCAATGTTTGATTTGAAATTTAATTTTCTTTAGATCTATCCTCAGGAAAAATCCTCTCAGAAAATCTTGAATTCTACTGAAATAATTTTCAGATGTGCTTTACTGATTGTAAAAATGTCCTTGTCACATTTTTTAATGAAGCTGCTAAAATGCTTCATAAGCTGATATGTTAACTCAGTACTATGTTAAGTTATTGTTGTACGTAGCTCCACACTTTCTCTGATAGTGTGGGCTGTCAGGTACAGCAATGCTCAGTTTCTTTGTGAATTGCCACCTGCTGGGTCCCTGGAGGTGGATTCTGAGCTGGCCAGGAAGTTGCTGGGCTCAACAGAGACTGGGAATGAGGATAGGACAGGATCTGAGGTTGTGTGACCCGTTACCACACCCCTCCATTAGAAACATTGGTTGTCTGCTCTGGACCGGCCGCTCTTGTAGGTGCCGGATTACAGAGGGAAATAGACACCAAAGTCCTCTGTTTCATGGAACTTATTTTTCTAGTCAACAATCAAAAAATCAATGATAATCATCACTGTAAGAAAACGAAGCTGAATTTTGTCATAGTGACTCTTGGATCGAAGGGCTCTGTTGTGTGTTTAGTTTAATGAATGTTTACTTTAGTTATTCTTAAAGTATCACTTTGTTCTCTTTTTAGGAGAGGCATAGTTGATACACAGCGGTCCAGGTGTACGACATATGACATAGTGATTCAGCAGCTCCCTACTTTGTGCTGTGCTCACTGTAAATGTAGATCACACCTGTCACCAAACAATGCTGTTACAATACCATTGACTATGGTGTTTTTAATTTTCTTTGCATTGTACTCACGGTCTTTGTTTACTTTTCCAAAAGAAGTAACTCTTCTAGTTGGGGAGCCAGGATGTGAAAATTCATCCCCCTTAAAATCCAGGTTCTAGGTGCGCCTGGGTGGCTCAGTTCGTTAAGCATCTCTTTTCAGCTCAGGTGAGATCCTGGGATCCTGGGACTGAGCCCCACATCATCTCATTATTGGGATGAGATTCCTTGCTCAGCGGGGAATCTACTTCCCCCTCTCCCTCCTACCCACCCCTGCTCATGCTCTCTCTCTTTCAAATAAATGGTAACATCTTAACAAAACAAAACAGAAACCAGGTCCACTTGTCCACTGGTGGTGGAAAAGCAGGAAGAAGAGGGAAATAGAGTGAATCTTCCCACTGTGGTAATTTCCATTCCTATTACAATAACTTTTTTTTTCTTTTTTAAGGCTCTGTTACATACATTTTCAAGTTACCAACGTGAAATAGAGCCCAAGTGTCTATGGTAGTAACATAGATATTACATAAATATACAATCGCTGATGAATAAAAACTAAAATATTTTGATCTAACTGAAGTGTTTCCTCTAGTTAGAAAATAAAAACCAAAAACAAATGCAGGAATGTGCATCATGAAAGGAAGTTTAAGAAGCCGCAGTCTTTGAAGAGTGGTTAAATTAAAATGTAACCACCCAAATTGAGTTATTTTTTACCATTTCGCTCTTTGATGAAGATCAGCTCATCTAGCAGGAATGCCTGTGCGGAGCCTTATCATTACAGTCAGACCCGTGCACAGCAGAGTCGCAGGATTTCCTGAGACCGGTCCCACCACCGCGAGGGAGATGAATACAGAGCAGTGTCTCTGCTTCAGGTCATTGCTACAGTTAGCCTTGTCCTCAGCAGGACCTGTTTGGAAAGGATTAATGTTTTAATGTTTATCAGTGGTTACCATGATTTATTGTGGCTCTGAGCCATGAGTTGCTGAATCCGTTTCACTGGAAAACGCTGTTGTCCCGCTAATCTCAAGAGACCAGGTAGAGGGGACGGTGCTCTTGGCTCCAGACCCAACATGGTGTGGGGAGGGTCTGTTAACTTGGCAGTGCTGGGTCATCCCGTCCCCGTGTTTCATGGCCCCACGCAGGGGACAGATCAAGCCAGGAGCCACCTCCTCCGAGGCCCACAGGAGGTTCTGTTGAAATCCATCAGTCCTTTCCCCAGAAGGGCAAGTGGAGACGACAGCCAAAGAAAGCGTGGGATGGGAGAAATCTGAGAAGTGCCTCTCTTCTGTTTACACCTCCGGTGGCTTAGGAACGCAGAGTTGTTCTGAGGCTTAAACAAAGAGACTGAGAAACCGCAGCAGCCTTAGAGCTTGGCTGTGAGTATGTGGGTTTGTCCTCAGTCACTTTAGGAGGGTCACATTGTTTAAGGTGAAAACTCAATAGTCCTTGTAAGTTTCTAAAACAAAATTCTCCTTACACCTGTGTCCTGAAGAGCAATCAGATAAAGGCTCTTCTACGGGAGAGTTCTCCAGCCGGTTTTTAAAGAGGAAATGAACTAATCTGGGACTATAAATAAAACCTAAACAAACAGACCTAAACAACCCCTGGAGGTTTAACTACATGTCTTATGTGCATCCAGCTCTAGTTAATTCTAAAACAAAGAGAGGGACCAGGAGCCCAGCCCTGAGCCAAATCGGGAAACGAGAGAAGTCTGTGTTCCGCATCTTGCAGGCTTCACTCAGGTCCGTTTTGCCCGCCTTCCTCACAGTCTCACCAGCACCCTGCTCTCCCCTGGCTTTCTGCCTTCCAGATAAACATGCACACATCCCTCCAACCCCTTCGCATCTGTTCGGTTTCTCTTCTCAACTTGCTTTCAGCGCTGCTTGGTCATTAAGTAATCGCTCACTTTTGAACAGATAATGACACACAGAGGGACTCCACCGACACGTGAGGTTCAAGACAGAGAGAAAGAAGCATCTAGGGGACTGGGCGGGTCAGTGGGGAGTTGGCAGCTCTCGAGAAGGACTTTCCACCTGCTGCCTGCTCACACCGGCCTGTTCCTCCTCAGCCTGGCACTGGCCTGTCACCTTTCTCTTCTGTTGTCACCGTACACATGGCTTCGGCTGATTGAGGTCCCTGGATTTCCTTTTGGCCTTTCTTTGTTTCCCTCTACGTTTCAAAGTCTTCAGAAAATTGGAAACCGTTCTGAGCTAGCAATGGCGAATGAAAATGATGGAACATAATAATATAAAAATAGATCCTTGCTGTTCCAAGTGTGGTTTCCAGAGCCGCGACCTTGATGTGATTTGGCAGCTGGTTGGAAATGAAAGGTTTTGGGCCCAGCCCACAACCGCTGGATCAGAATGTAAAAAGATTCCCAGGTTATTAGTTTACACATCTCAGTCTGAGAAGTACTGCCCTGTCTCTCAATACTTACTCACTAGTTACGTATGAATTATGGACACTTTCTTCATAATGGAAAATTCCATGGTGACATGGAGCCTGTTTTTCACTCCTAATCTTGAAAGAACAATTTAGGAAAGAAATATTAACAATGAGTATTCATTTGAAGAGATCCGTGATTCTGTTCACCTGAGTATTTTTGGCCTATGGGGAAGGAGGATGCTATTACCAGATGGTGGTATATTTGGAGGAAAGAGAGTTCAGTGTGAGGACAAGATAGATTTATAGCCAGAAGAATTTTCAGTGTTGGGGAGGGCGGTTTAGGGGACATTGTGGGGTATAAAGAAAGTGAATGAAAAAGAATTACTTAGAAATCCAGCTTTGGGCTGTGGAATCTTTTCGCAGTGTTAGAGACGTCCAGATTCCTCGTGAATTATTTCAAAAGTACATTTTGATTTGTAGACCCTGTTTTTCAATGGTGGCACCCAGTTTGGTTCTGACTACAGAAGTAATCGTTTTAGTAGAGTTGGGAAGGATTATACTTCAGAAACACCATTATCAGGTTCAAGACTATGTTACTGGTGAAAGTCTATGAAAAACATCACCCGGGAACCTGATGTTTTAGGTTATGCTCATAAGCTGAGCGCAAACTAGACAGTGATGAAAATAGTAGGTATTACTTTAAAAAATAGTACTTTTTAAAAGCATCCCTCATGAAAAAAATGTGTAAAAACATAACAGTTGAGTGGCTATTTGTAACTCTGGTTTATTTGGTAGAGAAATGGCAGGATCTAGAAATTCATTCTTTTCCCCCTGAAAAAAAAATGAATGTCCTTTGACCCACTATATTTTTTGAAGATGGCCACAAATACCTTTTCCATCTCACATGCTTTTCCTGCAGTGTGACTTTGACATTCTTTCCAACAATAGCTGAGGTCTGCATTGCTTCCCCTTGGCATCAGGCAGGCTTTTATGACTAACCAATGGCGTGTTGGGGATGTGTCTCTCTGTGAATCTGAGCCTGGATCATAAAAAAAAAAAATTTCATTTCTGCCTTGGTGGAATCCTGGAATATTTCACTCTTCATTACTTATTCTTTAAGCTTTTAGCCTCAAAGTAAGCAGTGCTACTGTGATGAATTCCAAACCAGCCAAGATAGAGTACATAGAGAGGCCCCAAGACTCTGGGTAGCCCAGCCTTTCATTGATGCAAATCCACCAAATGAGAGACCTTGAGTCAGAGCTCTTCAGTTGAATTCTTGACTCACAGACCCCACGAGAAAAGATCAAACAATTATTCTTCTTTGAAGCCACTAAGTTATTTCTTACAAGGATTTTATTGCTTCCTGGCTAGCAGTATTTTGTGTTCTCATGCCAGTTTTTGGTGGTGATGTCTAAATCTGAGATAAAACTACTGTTAGTGAACTGGGAGTGGTGTAAGTCGTAAGGAAGATTTTGAAAAGAAAAATGGAGGACAGTGAATGTGGGATGTTGGCCTGCCAGGGACAGTGGCAGAAGAAAATGGAAATCATTAGTATGGGAAAGGCTTTGGTTGGGCATTTATAGAGCAAGGAGAGTTTACATAACAGAGAATTTAGGTAACAGAATTTGGGGGCCAGGTCATAGCGGTTATTAGAAAGCAAATCGAATTTTGACTTTGATCTCTGGACAAGGAGAAGTGATCGACTTTGCATTTTGCGGGTGTGCGTGTGTTGGAGGGTGGATGGTGGTACTTACGTAACTGCTGTAGCATAGTTATGATTGGACATGGTGTGAAATGCATCTGATAAACTTCATCGCAATTCCCATCTGAGTACAGTACCAGAATCTGCTGTTTCATGCTTGGTCTTCATAATTTGTTTTTCAGGTGGCAAGGGCACATGCTCGTACTTCATGAAAGCGGAGGGAATATTGCTCACAGCTGTATTTGGGCCACTCTTACACCCCAGAGATTTCACTCCTTCTTTCTATTTTTATAACCATCTTTGTCAATCTCACTTCTTTCCCCTTTCCCCTTTTAGATTCAGCTGCAGCCATATCCAATAAAACACAGTGACAGAGAGATGGATCTTAGAGAAAATCTGCTGATTGCTCTCTCTGTAAACCTCAACTGTAAACAATAGAAGGACATTTGTTTCTCTGTCATGTTTCTTTCAGTACATCAAGATGAAGAACCAAATCAATGTTCGGAAAAAAGAAAAAAGAGAAATGTTAGCGTTGTCTCCTAGTTGGCTTTTTGGTAGTCATTCTCCCTTAGAATGGGCTTGGACATTTTGCCTGTCTCTTTCACCAGGGACAAAAGAATTTCTCTTCCTCTAATTTTCAAGTTTCTGGGTGAGGAGACTCTAGAGAAAGAAGCCAAAGCCTAATTATTGACAAATGTCGACTTACTTTATTCCTCTGAGTCTATGAAGTACTGTAGCCAGAATATGGTGTCCAAATAACATCTCGGAAATTATTATATGTAGAATATTCAAGAATATGCCATGTAGTTGGTTTCATAAAAATCTAAATATGAAATAGTTGGTTATTTCCGGAAGAGCCAGGATATTAACAAACTAAGGTCCAGTGCTCCAGCTTCCCTTATCACCTGTTGCTAGCCCCCAGCCAGTCGTTGACATAGCCCCTGGGAAGGTCTTTTGGGTTCACCACACAGTGGGTTGTGTCTCAGTTTAGTTTGGGCTGTGTAGACACAAGCTTTGCCTTGGTAAAGATCACTTATCTCCACCTGGACACCAGCGTTTCCTCTGCTTCGGAACAGGACCTCCGTGTTGGTCCTTTTTGCAATTGGAAGGTGTGTCCCTTGGTCAGTAATGTAAGGCACAGAAAGGATGCCTTTGTGCTGTGTGGCAGGTGAGTGATACAGGTCCCTTGGGGACACACATGGACAAGGATCCAGACAGCAGTACAGATGGATAATTTAGGCACCATGTGGTCCCTTGTGGTTTGTACTGCTGGAAAACATTTTCAGCCCCAAGTAATAAAAATGACAGTCACTCAGCCTACATGGAATTGTACCCTGTCATCTTTAGTCAGGAAAATCTCCCTCTGAAGTCAGTGGGGGGTTTTAGACTGAGAATGGGCATAAAATATGCTCCTTTAAGTAAAGACAATGGAATTAACGATTAGCTGAGCAATTCAGAGCACATTTTAGTGACATGTCTAAGAAATTATGGAAATTGCACGATTTCTCTTATAAGTCCATCATCACATTACTTGGTATCATGGTAGCCACCAATTTGTTGCTGAGGATGGTTATAACTGGCTTATTCATAGAATTCCACGGGGAAAATTGCTTTTCTTTTCTTCCTCAAAAGTCTATTAAGAACCTCATTCTGTCCCGGAGTTCTGGCTATTTGAGAGCAGCGTGAAGTACCCAATGGGGGTTTAAAAATAATACCCTTTACTTAATTCTTTGAGGATTTTTGCATAGAGTTAACGTGGCAACGAACGTGGTCGCTGGGACTCAAATGTTGTTCCCATGGAAGAAAGAGAAAACCAGAACAGTCATAGGAAGTCATAGGAGAGACCCAGAGCCAGACCCAGGCTCCTAATACGTGGTCTAAAGATAGGAGAAGCTCTTCGTTCTTCTTTCTTCCCCTGATACACAGGCATGTTAGCCTCCTTCAAATGGTGAGGGTGACAACTTAACATTGTTGCTTATCCTCAAAATATAGGTATTTTGTAAGTAAAATTTCTCTTTCAACTTCCATAGTTTGCTTTCAGTGATTATTTATGATGAGATAAATGTATGTAATACATGTTATACACATGTTACATATATGTAACATGTACAATGTCCAACACATTTACAACTTAGAGTGAGCACATTTTTTATATCTTTGAGACGGTGGTGTTGATTGGTACAGGATAGGTGAGATGTTGGAAAAGGGCAAGAACTGTTTCTTGGATGCTTTAGGTTTATTTTATTTACTTGTTTGTTTATTTTAATGGTTTTATTTACTTGAGTCAGAGATAAAAAGAGTGCTCATGTGCACGTGCACACGTGAGCACCAGGGGGGCGGGGTGGCAGAGGAGGAGGGAGAAGCAGCCTCCCCGCTGAGCAGGGAGCCCAACACTGGGCTCGATCCCAGGACCTCCGGGATCATGGCCTGAGCTGAAGGCAGACACTTAACTGATGGTGTCTCCCAGGCACCCCTGGATACTTCATGGTTTAGAGTTCCTTGTTAGACTTCTCTTTTATTTCTCCCCTTGGTCTGTTTTCTTTCTCCATCACTGAATGTTCAGTGAATTTGCCACTAGAATTCGGTTGGATGATGGGCGTAGGTAAGTGCCCTGTCTCCTCTTCACTCTGCCACGCTCTTGGGCAGTACACTCTTGGACTCCAGCTCCTGGTACCCAGTGGACGAACTGGAATAAACGAGCCACATGGGGTGGTCCCTTCAGTGTCCCTCTGCTGTCCCTTCACTGAGTTGCACTGCTGGTGTCTGCCTTCATCCCTTCTTCTCCACGTGCAGGGGGTGTTCCGGGACTTGGACATCCGTTCAACTAGAAGTTCCACTCAGATTTTTATCTTTCCTCTCGTCAAGTTTGTTCTGGTCCTGCAAAGTCTTGCGTAAAAGTGCCAGTAGTCCACTCATCTTGCCAGAAAATGTTGTTGACATGATAGGTTCCATCTTCTCTGCATCAGGTAAATATGTTAGTGGATTTTCATGCACAAGCGGCAGTGAGCAAACCAACAGAGTTGGCTGGGATGCCGTCAGATTGGACCCAGCCCAGACGAGGACCTTCACCCGAACTACAAGGTCTTGGTATTCACTCTGCAAATGGATCTCTCTGAATCTCTTCCACCTGCTGCCTGATGGCAACTTGTCCGGTTTTCTTTGGATTCCCAGCTAAATGTCTGGCCATTATTTCCTAATGCCCTTCCCACCCTGGTGGCTTAAATTCCCGCCAGAATCCAAGTGTAAAAAGCAAGTGAATAACACAGATGCCATTGCTCCTCAGTTCTTGCTTTCAGGAGCGGAGGGAGACAGGTCCAGACACTAGATCCTGGTGTCGATGGTGCCCTTGGATACTTCTTTCTGGACCCGCACACTGTAATTACAGAAGAGAGAGAGCACCGTGGAACCAGATCCGAGGCGCTGTCCAGTTGAAAAGGTCACCGCTGCAAATGAGCAATTAGTGCTCCCTGCTGCTGTGGAGGCTTTGGCTGCAGAAGGAGCCACAGGAACACAATGCCTGGATAAACCAGCTTTGCGATCTGCTTGTCACAGGTCCAGTAGTTAGGGAGCTGCCCTGAATCACAAAAGAATAATGCGGGGCGGCGGAGGGGGGGGATGGGGAAAATGCGGCTGTCAACAGAACAAAACGAAGGGATGGTGTGTGTGTTTGGTGGGGGGGTGTTGGGGAGGGATGGGGTGGACCGAGCACAGGGTAGGGGGGGGGTCTTTGGCACTGAAGGCTCATTAGAAACTTTAAATATTTGGGAGCTGCCTTCTTTGGCAGTCTCAGAGCTCAGCAGCAAAGCTTTGTTGCCTCCTAAATGGGGATTGGAAAAAATGGCGAGGAATGCCAGGGTGAAATTGACTGTGTTATTAGCACTTTCTCTAAGAATCAGCTGCTTTATTAGGGATTGTCCTTAAGATTGTTTCATTTAAAACACAGAATCTCAGCTTTGTTTTAATAGGGGTGGAAAGTTGAAGCACTGAAAAAAATTAGAGGAGGGCTTTGTGACAGCCGTCACGTAAGGAAGGGTGGGCCGTGGAAGGAGGGGTTGGGGAGGGAAAGGCCTCCCATGATTCTGGGCTTGTCCCAGCCCCCCACTCTCCCAAACCCCACAATGAAGTGGGCAGGGGTCGGGGCGGGGGGGAGGTTTCTGAGCCTCCCTGGAGCCAGATGACCTTGAGGAGGTTGACCCCCTCTCCAAGGTAGCCTGTTAGAAACTTCATTTCTTTGCCCACTTCAGTCAAATCCACAGAAAGAATGAAGTCAATTCTCATCTAACCAGCCCCAAAGGCAAGATTCTGTTAGGTATTACAGAAAAAAGCCCTGAAATTGCATTTGACAAGAGAGGACCCAAATAGTGAATCATCTAAGGTTTTGACACATGAATCAGATCTTCCCTTTGTATTATGAGGTAAGCTTTCAGATTGTAAGTTAAGATGATCAAGCTGAGTTTCACGGAGGGGAGGGAAACAGCTGCCTCTCCCCACTCTCTCCTCCTTGGGGTGTCTTCTTGAACACATAATAGGCCCTGTTTTTATATAGGCTCAGACTTTTTGATTCCACAATGGGAGGTCATGGGTCTTCTGACGCTCAGCCGCCAGTACATGCCTGTAGGATGAATCTAGAAGTTGTGCAGAGTCATAGAGGAGATGATCTCAGGAAAAGCCACTGTGACTCTTGTGTAGGAACTTGGGTGAAGTTCTGCCCAAACTTTGTCCATGTGTTTGTGCATGTAAATCTCTCGCGCCAACTCCCAAATTGTGTTCTCTCTCATCTGTGTTGGCGTGGGGTGGTCTTCGGTTGGCAGGATTGTTTTCTCTCCCTGACTAGGGTCAAGAGGCTGAGAGGTCCGTTGAGAAGGAGAGAGCCAGCCAGGAGGCAAGGAGTGCATGGAATGGGTAATGCAGGGCAGGCCAAGTGTGCCCGGTGAGGAAGGGAGCTCACTGATTCTACTGACACCTAGCAGTGTGGCTTCTCCACTGTCCCCCTACCCCTGCACCACTGCCCTACCCTGCCTCTGCTCATCTCTGCTGGGGATTAAGTTAGCAGGGCTCCATCACTCCCTCTTCTTGCAGCTCTTTCAAAAATACATATTCCTAAGTTTGGTTTTTGAGATTCCATTGTTCTCTTATTACTTCGCTTGTGTGAGCCTCATGGAAGTGGAGGCGGTAGTTGGTGCTAACTTCTTGGCACCAAGAGCTGCTTTTCTTGATCGAGGCTTGGCTCTTTTTATTGAGGCATTTTGTTGTCAAGCCCTGGGTTGACAGCGTGGAGTTACTATCACTCTTCCAACAAAAACTAAGTTGATAAGCTTGTAATTAGTGTTTAATGTTTAATATTTACACAGAGCTTTACAATGTTCAAAACATTCTACCAAAAAAGAAAAGGAAACGTAAGCAAAAGAAAACAAAAGCGCATTGGAACACGGGTATGGAATGATAGGAAGGCAAAGAACACCTAACGCCACACACACACACATGCACACACAAGTGAAGCCGTCCTTCTTTCTGAATAAGATAGAAGGACTTTTTAGATAATCACTGGGAAATTCCTGGAGCATATTCTTACTGTTTTTTATTCAAAAATCATTACCTCTTTTATTCTAGAAGTAACATTATTCAAGAACATTATATTGAGTCTAGGTAATGACACTTAAGGGTTTTGGCCGTGGAATTTATTATATATGTAGGGGAGGAAAAACATTTTTCTTCTGTTCTTCTGAGTTCTTGGCTGAGACCTCTGTAATAAAAGACAGATTAACAAGGGAAAATCAGATTATTTATCGTTAACATGTGCACATCATGTGTATGTGGGAGATGGCCGGGGAAGAATGAGTAAGTCTCAGAGGTGGCTCAGTCACCAGACTCAATACCATCCTTAGTTAAAGTTCCCCAAAAAGATGTGTGTGTATGCGTGTGTGTCTGTGTGCGTATAGTTGTAGTTCTGAAAAGTTAGCAGGAAAGGCAAAAGTAGGGTTCATTATGCAGATTTAAGTTATATTTACCATAAATACAATTTTCTTGTGATTTGGACTCCTCTTCTTCCTTGGAAATAGGTGTTTCATTTATAAATGTAGATGTCCTTTCTGAAAGGGTAACTTCTGCTCTGTTTTCAGAGCTTCTCCTAGTTTTCAAAATAACCCCCTTTAAGGATTAAAAGAATCCTTAAAAAGGCATATTTTGGGGTGGCATGTTTTGTTGCCCTTAATATTCAACAGGGTGCCTCTGCTCAGGGCCCTGGGTCTTTGTCCTTTTTCTCTCCTTTTTCTTTTCCTCCTCTACGTGGTTTATTTCTTTTTGTTTGGTATATTTTAACATTTAAATTCATAATAATGCAAAAAAAAAATTAAGGCTAAGATTGCTAGTAAAAGCAAAATTTCCCCTGAGTCCTCTCTAAGCCAAAATTCCTCTGAATTTGCCACCAGGCTTTCTAGATTGGTGTATATTCTTCAGGATCACTTTCTTTGCATATATATGTGTGTGTAGATGTGTGACAGTGTGTTCACGAAGATAATATTCAATTTGTAAGTTTTTATTTTAAGATTTTATTTATATGAGAGAGAAAGAGAGACCATGAGGGAGTGAGCATGAGCAGGGGGAGGGGCAGAGGGAGAGAAAGAGAAAACTCCCTGCTGAGCAGGGAGCCCCATACGGGACTTGATTCCAGGACCCTGAGATCATGACTTGAGCTGAAGGCAGATTCTTAACGAACTGAGCCACCCAGGTGCCCCCAACTTGTGAATTTTTAAAAGAATACTAGTGATAGTTAGCATTTGTTGAATACATAGAATTCCAGGCACTGCTCTAAGCGTGCTACATTTGATCCTCTCAAAAACACTATGAAGTTAAAGTATTATTTGTATCTGGATTCTGCTCATAAGAAAACTAGAACCCAGAGGGGTTAAGTAACTTGCTTAGGGTTCTTCAGTCAGCAAGTGGCAGGGCCAGTATTCGTGACCAGGTCAATACTTGCAACTTCTGTGCTCGATTTTTCTCTGACATTGATGATAACTTTAGGTAGAAATTATATTCCGTACAAGCAACAAAGTCTCTGGAAGCTGCTTCTGTTCCATTGCATTCTAGACTACTTTATTCTTCTCAATTTTCATCTACTTCTTCCTTTTAGGGATTGGCCACATTCTGTTTAGCCATTCCCCATTGCTAAAAGTATTAACTTTTTGGTTGTTACTAGTTTTTCACCATAAATACCTACAGCAAAGCCTTGAATTAGTATTTTAATGAACATGTATGGGTGTTTTCTCAATGACAGAAGAGAAGTGAGGATTTCTGCCTTGATAAAATATATATTGCCACACTGATTTCCAAACATCGCGCTCAATTCCATTTCAGATCTGTATTGTGTGAGAGGACATACATATTTCCCTTTTGTCTTGTCAACTTCTGATGTTACTGATGTTTAAAATTTTTGCCAACTGGATGAGAGAAAACTTGATGTCCCATTGTTTGAACCCACTTTCTTCATATGCACATTAGTCGCACTTTCTACACTTCAGTTTTATTTTTATGTTTTGCCGTCGTGAGCAGCTGCTCTAAATTTTATTGCAGCCAGGATTTTTCCTGCCATCCCCTCTGGGGGTGGGACAGGGTCACTTTAATTGCAGTTACCCATGTGCATCACAATGACTAGCACACGTTCAGTACTAAATAAATAATGATTAAATAGGTAATCTAAATTTCATTGACTTCTGACTACCTCCTTCTCTAGGTCCTTGAACTTCATAAAAGTAACTCTCCCCAAGTACATCTAGGTCCCACACACATGCTAGTTGAGTCATATCTTTCAGTGGTCACACTGCCCCCTTGGTACTGCTCTCAACTTCAGCCCGTATAGTGGCTCCAGCTCCTCTCCCAAACATATGCTTCCTTCCCAGTGGCGGTATCAACCACGGGGACTACCTTAGGGGATGCCCTGACTATGGCCAGGACTGTGCAGTGGTCTGAATCAGTGCAGCAGGAGAAGAGGGAGGGCTTTTTTCCATCTCCATCATTTGTTAGAGGACTCTCACGGCAGTATGTCCTGCATCTTGCTGCTCTAAAAGTCTGTAGAAATAGTTTTTTTCAGTGTTTACCTACAGTCTCTCTTTTTATTTTTATTTTTTATTTTATTTTATTTTTTAAAAGATTTTATTTATTTGACAGAGATCACAAACAGGCAGAGAGGCTGGCAGAGACAGAGGGGAAAGCAGGCTCCCCCGATGTGGGGCTCGATCCCAGGATCTTGAGATCATGACCTGAGCTGAAGGCAGAGGCTTAACCCACTGAGCCACCCAGGAGCCCCAGTTTCTCTCTTATTAAAGGAAACACAGTTTTAGGAGGCAGAGTTTTTCTCTTGGGATCATTTCTTTTACCTTCCAAGTAACCTCAGCTTCACAAAAATTGCCTGTTTACCAGTTCATCAAACAATGGCAGACATGTCTGAATGCCATAGACAGTGGTGTGCTCTTAAGCCTTGTCATTTTCCCAGCTCCCTGAAATCTCATGCTTTGAGTTGTTAGAAAACACAATTATTCATACAATTGTTTAATTAGAGGCAAAGGATTAAGACTCACAGGGGCTTAAGGGGGTAGGAGAAGAGTAAATGAAACAAGATGGGATTGGGAGGGAGACAAACCATAAGTGACTCTTAATCTCACAAAACAAACTGAGGGTTAATGGGGGGAGGGGCTTGGGAGGGGGGGGTGGGATTATGGACATTGGGGAGGGTATGTACTATGGGGAGTGCTGTGAAGTGTGTAAACCTGGTGATTCACAGACCTGTACCCCTGGGGATAAAAATATATTATATGTTTATAAAAAATAAAATTAAAAAAAAAAAAGACTCACAGTACTAATTTTGAAATACTTTTGTAAGGAATTTTTTGGAACTGTTTTAAAAGGAGATTTCCATATAAAATATTTCTTCATTTTTTTCTGCAAAAGATATATTTGATGCCTAAGATATGGTGGTGCTGGGATATAAACACATAGCTGTGTCTTCAATGGGATGATAAAGACGCAAAAAAGAATTGGGTGTAACCAAATAGCACATACTCTGATGATCTGGAAAAAGTTTGGAGGGGCCACAATGGGGAGTGTGGTGAATTCTGTTAGAGGACGTCAGGTAGCTCTCACTGTCAAGGTGATGGTTCAGCTAAGAAGATCCTTTTTTAGCTTTAGATACGGGTAGCTGAGGTTAAGATGACTTTGCTGTTGTCAAACAAGCTTCAGCCATGATGACTTGAGAGTAGCTCAAAAAACATCTATCCCTCTAAAGTGACACTGAGCCTGAAACTAAAACCAAACCACTTCCACTAAACGTGAGGGCATTTTAAAAGTCTCTGTGATACAATTTTCCTAAATACGATCCTAAAATGCTCTGCTGGAACAGGAACATTGTGATACCATGAAAGAAAACAGACTTTCAAAAGTCCCTCAAAATCTCAGAGCTTACTTTGAGAGAAAACTGATTAGGTCAGAGAGGCCGTCAGTCTCTTTTGCCTAGCATAGGGGTGGGTCTGTGTCTTTATCTTTATATATTCTAAATCTTTAAGCGTATATATTTAATATTATATTCCGGGCTCTTAAAATTGGACTCTAAAGGCAGTAGAAAACAGTTTAAATGAATTCGAGTTTTTCAGATGTTTTCTTTTTTTAAGTTCATAATGAACTTAAAAGGGTGAACAAGAGAATGTCAACATCTATGTGATGGTATTTGTTTTATTTTGAAGGTCAGGGGATAGCATTTGGGTATATTATCCTAGAATTTTTAAGGAAGTAGCTTAAAACTTATATTCTCTAATTTTAGATGTTTCTAAGTGAAGCTGGAAAAAAGCAGGGTGGAGATAAAAGGTTAGCATGAGTGAATATTAGTCCTTTGAGAGATGCGTGTTTATAGAACACGTTTATTTATTTCTACAACAAAAATAATGAACATTGGGGCGCCTGGGTGGTTCAGCAGGTTAAAGCCTCTGCCCTTGGCTCAGGTCATGGTCCCAGGGTCCTGGGATCGAGCCCTGCACCAGGCTCTCTGCTCAGCAGGGAGCCTGCTTCCTCTCTTTCTGCCTGCCTCTCTGCCTACTTGTGATCTCTCTCTCTCTCTCTGTCAAATAAATAAATAAAATCTTAAAAAAAAATAATGAACATTTACTATATACTCTAGACAAGTGTATGAGGTAGCATATGAGAAGATAGAATTTTTTTCTTTTTAAAGAATTCATAGTCTACTTCAGTAGTTGTAGACCTAACTGTGTGATTATAGTGCAGAATAAATATTCTGTTACTAGCTGGTCTTTTACTAAATGAGAATTACAGACAAAAGATTTGCTATTGGAGCTTAAAGGTGGGGATTACTGACCTCTCATTAAGAACTGAAGGAGACTTAACATTGAAGATGATGTTTTATGGAAAACAAGTATATGAGTTTTTTGTCCCCCTCCCCCAAAAAAGGCAATTATAAAACCCAGGAAAGAATAAAGCAAAACAAACATAAGGAAATCATGGTCTAAATACGGATAAGTAAATAATGGTCCAAACTCAGTTAAGAAATGCTTTCTTCTCATTAATGATTTTTAAGAAAAAGTCATTCAACTGAGTTCTTAGTTTTCTTGATCCTTCTCCTTTAAATGGTACAAAGGTCATGACTTTGGACCTATGAATAAAGAAATGTAATCCTGGTACCCTGCTGAGCTTCGCAGTCAACACCAATTTACCTGTCAGATTAATCAAAATACTTTGCTTGGTTCTCTCTTCACCTAGCTGAATCCTCATCTTCAAGTTAAAAAAGAATGCCCAAAGAAAGTCAGCAGTTTTTGTTAACATTTAGCATTAACTAAATGACTAAAGATGGTAAGATTAAGTTAGTTGTCTCTGGGAAAGTGGACTTTGGGGTGGAGAAGAGTCAAGACAAGGACGATCTTTGAGAATTTAAAATGACTTCTGCAGTACTTTATGCTTTTTAAAAACAGTGTATGTATTATTGTGGTTTTTAAAAGAAGACTCATGAAGACCCTAAGGTAAATCACTTGTTAAAATAGTTCAATGCAAAGGATCATAATGATTCAAAATGACCACACTTAGCTCTAGGAAACCTGCAGGTACACAGAGTACTACACTTCCACTTTTTGTTTCCGATAATACTGTACACAGTAGTCGTCATCCTCACTGTGGTACCCGTACTGTGCTATGTAGTTTTGTGTTTTTAGTGTTTTAGTTACTTTACACTGCATTGGTCCCCCATCCCTTTTTTTCCTACCAAACTGAGGGGTAGAAAAGAAGGAATGGAAGACATAAGGTTCAGTAGCCATTCGTCTAGAAGATAAATGGTTACAAGTGCTTTTGCTACTAAATTATGCTAATCCACTCTGTAATCCAATCACCATTTTCTAAATGACAAGGGACCCTAGTGCCAAAGGAACTGTAGTCAATTTTCTCTTTTGTCCCAATAGGTTAATTATTCTTTTTTTCCTGAGGTAAAAGAATAACTTTCTCTGGAACTTGTGAGGGCTCTGAAATGTACACCACCCACTGGATCTGCCAAACTATTATCACTCCATTAGAACCAGCTGAGATCATAATTACATAAGAAATACCATTCGTCAACCCACCGTTCCAGGATGTCAGTGACTTCAGGCACCTCAGCTCATTCAAGAGTCAAGGATCATATATTCTGCCCTTTAGTTTTCCTTTAGACTTCTGTGCTCCACATGCTGGAGAGTCCACAGAGCATTGCCTTAGAGTTACTTAAAGGGAGAGAAAACCCAACCATTTGGAACTAATTCATGTATCTGTCATGGAATCCATTTAAGGGAGATGGTATGAAACTTTCCTATTTTGAAGAAGCATGAGAATTGCTTACACTTTGGTTCCTGAAATAACACCAAAAACACACAGAGAAAACTGGAAAGGGCTATGGACAGGGGTTTCTTGTTATTTGGATGTGTATGAATGCATAAAGATCCAGGAATATGACAGAAATAGAAGGCACACAGTTTTTAAGATTAGCGATGCTCTGAGTTGTAGCCACTATGAAATGTGAGTAGGAGATTGAGGTAGTTTCTCCCAAAAGAATTGCTTTTAAGGACTGTCGTTTTCTTCTCTGTGTTTCTACCTTAGGATACTATTTACCTTGTTTGAGAGGGCTTGGGGTGTGTGTGTGTGTGTGTGTGTCTAGAGGAGAAGGTGTCTTGAATGGCTTTGAAGTGTCCTTCTTGCATAATCAATATCATTCTGGCAAGAGCTGGCTCTAGTACCCAGCCCTCATTGTTAGGGCGGCTTTATCAGGCACATTTCCTCGGTCTCTGAACATTCAAGAATGTTATCAGTGATTTTTCATCCTTTGAGGGTATTTGGATTTGGAAGACTGTCAAAATGTATTTGGAGCCAAGCCTGCTAAATAAATAGGTTGGTGATGAATCTGAGAAGTAGAACAGTTAGAGAAGTAACAAAAAACCAATGATCCTAAAATGTTTTTTTTTTTTTTCTTTTTAGCAATGTACATTTTGGAATAAATACACTATATAAAACCCCAGTGTGACTCAAAACAGGACTTAAATTTGTTCTCTATAGAAAGAGAGAATGGGCATCAGCGACCCACCGCTCTCTGAGGAAATGCCAGGTGGGTGGCAATGTTATTTATACAGAAGAATAACTTGGGAACTTTGACAATACTCTCATTGGATAAATGGAGGATATTATTCTTGAGGTAAAGCCTTCTGGCTCCTTGTCCTCAGTTCCAAATTCTCTAGTAATCACCTGGCCGTCACAGCAAATGTCATTAACCTGGGGGAAAGAAAAAGGAAATTTGATCTACTTCAGCATCTTGGATAGAGCCTGTCAGATGTGTAGACAACAGACAGCTGTGGAAAAGGTCAAAGAAAGCAAGCAAATTGTGAATACTAACTCTTCCCCTCCCTTTCCCGCCAAATCAAGTAGGGTTTACTTATACTCCAAAGATATTTATATACTCTAAAAGTAATTATGTAAAAAACTTTCTTTCTTTTTTTTCATAAATGCAGTAAAGAGAGAATAGAAAGGATGCAAAAGAATCTATTCTTTGTAATAATCTAACATTTTTCTTTCAGGAGAATTTTGTTACCTCTCAAGGTAAAACAAAACAAAACAAAACAATCCAAAACAAACAAAGTTGGGGTGCCTGGGTGGCTCAGTGGGTTAAGCCTCTGCCTTCGGCTCAGGTCATGATCTCAGGGTCCTGGGATCAAGCCCCGCATCAGGCTCTCTGCTCAGCAGGGAGCCTGCTTCCTCTCTCTCTGCCTGCCTCTCTGCCTACTTGTGATCTCTCTCTCTCTCTCTCTGTCAAGTAAATAAATAAAATCTTAAAAAAAAAAAACAACCCCACAAAGAAACCCCACAACTATATCAACATCCCTCTCACCCTGCCCCTTTTCCAAAATCACACCTTACAAATTATTTCTTGATTTTCCAAAACATTTGATTTACATTTGGCCCTAGTTGATGTATATATCAAGAGTAGTTGTTAGTTGTGCAAATATTAGCCATCTGCTTATCCTGAAATAGGGAGTAATATATTAAAAAAAATAATAAAATGACTAAGAGATCAGTAAGCTAGAACAAAAAAGTCAATAAAGGAAGTAAGAGCTGAGAGTGGTACTCAAATTTGACTCACAGCCCTCACATTGACCTTGGTGCTATCACTGTAGGAACTGTGTTTGCTTTTTTAGATCTGCCTTTTGTCTGGGAATGAAAACATATCTCGTGAATCCCTTTCCATAGTAGTTTGGAAACATTCTTACTGGCATATGATGTGATGTGATTATTGAATAATGATGTGATTATTGAAAACTGTGTAAATTCTTTTATTTACTGCTTTACTCTGTGTGTTTCTTTTGCTTACTGGTCAGCTTTAGACTTTGATGTATATTTTAGGGTCATGAAGATTTTAGTTTTGGTTTGATAAATCCAGTTTTGTAAAACTAAAGAAGGCAATCAAATCAAACCAGTAGAACAAATGTGAAGTTGCATAGCATAAACTCAAGCTTGAGTGATACCAGTAGGGTCAAGTGCTCTAATTTGTGCATGTGTACATATTAAGAGGGAATAGTTTTTTTCACATTAACCCTGCTGTAAAAGAATGTCTGATTTTCACATTTGGAAACTTGGAAGAAAAATTTATGTCTTCCAGATTTGCCACATAAGGTCATGAAATCGTTATTCTTTATAAAATGAATTTTATCTAGATGGTGTTGTCTTTTAAAATGAAATGGTCTAAAATAGATGTTGACAGGGAGCAGACGGTGACAAGCAGAATTTTTTAATATAAATAAAAAATTTTAAAGCCTGCATGAATTGAACACGTTCATGAACTTGTTCCTGTCATGTTTTGTTTCTTTAGTGCTTATGTTGTAAGCTTTTTTTTTTTTTTTGAAGGGTTTTGTCTTCTAAATTGGGAAATATTACAGGATTGTAAAGCAGGTGATATCCTATCAGGAACTGAATTTTTCTTTTCTCTGAGGAACACTTATATAAAGAGAAGAGCCTAACAGTGACGCCGAATATAGAAACTCTTAATTTCATAGCCTAGTTAAGGTGCTGGGTGGAGGGGCCTCAGGCTAATCCTCTGGGATAACTCCTCAATGCTGCAATGCTTGGCTGATCAATTTACTTCTGTACCAACATTGCCAACGATCTGAAGTGTGACCAGGCAAATTATACAATGACCTTTAAATTCCAGAAGAATGTCTTTGGCTTCAGACAAATTTTGTAGTGATCAGTGAAGTTTCAGTGGTACTTAAAATTTAGTCCTGTGGCCAAAGAAAAAAGTCTGGAATTCTCTACAATGTGAGGAATAATTATTGCCAGTGCATGGCTCGTTTTCAGACCCTTCTTGATTGGCATCAGCACCGTTTTGGAAAATAGGCAAGTTTGTTTTAGTTTCCGGGAAGACATTTGATTCTGCACTGTGACGATGGACTTAGGTTCCTTTTCTCTAAATGTAACAATTATAGGTGACATTAGAGCTAACTCGCCATAACTTTCAATCTTTCCAGAGGTAAATAGGACACCCTGTTGTGGTCTGGCTCCATTAACGTTGCGACAGTATATTGAAGGACGTGTTTCCATCGAGATCCTTGGGCACTAAAAGGGAAATTGAAAATGAGGCCCATGACAGTGGTTGTATGACTGCTAATGAAAGAAATAAATCTGTTTTCCTTTTGTTGCTTTATGAGATCAGATGAGGAACTTAGACCTCACTGCCGGGCATTGTAAGGAGCACTAGGTGTGAAGCCGAAAGTCTGGGGCTTGGGGATACTTCCTTGTTGTGAGACCATGGACGGATTGCTGAAGCCCTTTGAGTGTGTGTTTTTTTGTCATGTACCAAGTGAGAATAAATAGTATCTTCTCTACTTCTCTCATGGTGTTAGGGGAGTAAAATAGGGTGCTAAAGGAATGAATGAGTTCTATATTGTCACCCTTGTATAAATGTTGATGTAACTAGTTACCTGTCTGTCTTTGGTTACAAGCCATAGATAGGACTCTTGGCTAACTAAAGTTAGGAGGAATTTATTGGAAGGATATCAGAGGCTCACAGAATTACCAAGAGCCTACAAGACCATGTTGGGATGTGGCAGGAAATAGGGAAGCTCTAGAGGCAAAGAAGCAGGACACTCTGGAAGTCCTGGCTGGAACCGTCCTTGGGGTTGGAGGGGAGTTCAGTTGCTCCCAGGCCCTTTGGTCTTCCGCTCAGATTTAAATACTGGGGAAAGGGCATCTAGCTGGCTCGGTCTGTATCTTGGTCTGATCCCCTGAATAGGGAAGGGCTTGGCCCCTGATGATATTCCTATCATCAGACTATGTCCGGTGGAGAAGTCTTTTCTCAAAAGTGATCAGATTACTGATAAAAAAATGAATGGATATTGGACTATCTCAAGATCTACAGTGAAAAGTTGGCAGTCCTTACTTCCCCAGTTTGGGATGTAAAATTTACACATTCATGTTCAATGACTCTGAGCCCCCATTCCCTGCAGCTGAGGGGGCTTCCTTCCTGGGGCTTCACCTGGCAACTCCCAAGAATAGTAATGATTGCTCAAGGCCAAAGAATAAGTTCTGATTACACCAGCCACAGGCACAGAAGAGGAAATCTGAGCTGTGGGAATCCTCTTTGCAGGATATTGATGTTGCTTCCCACTATAATCCTGTTGAAATCCAGATGGTCTAGCTTGCCTGCACTTGGCCTCCTTGTCCTCCGCCTGAAGTTGGGACTTGTCTGGGCACCCACTGTAAATCCGGGGGCTTTTCCCTGAAGAAATGCACTATTATCCTTCATTGAAAGCTGTTTCCAAGCTCATGTCTTGTCCATAGTTTTTTGTTTGCATGTACAGGTCAAAGAGGGACTATTTCTGTCCCCCAGATCCCTCAAGGCTTGGTGATGAATTGGGTATCTGCATCCAGAGGGTTTCTTGTCTCAATCCTGTGCTGTGCCTGGATTACTCTGTTCTGATCTGCAAGCACTTGGCCCTGGAGATCATGGAAGCCCCTCTCCCTTCCTGTCCCGGGTCACTATTTACTATTGTACCCCTGTAGGATCTTTCTTAAAGACTCAGAGGGAAGTGCAAAAATGTTGTGCTTCAACTAGTACATTTAACCACTCCTTTAGATGGGACATGGTTTGAATGAAAATTAAGTCAGAGGAAATTTTAGGGCAGTTAAAATAAGGACCAAAATGCAACTAGGGAAGTGGGACAGGTCAGTTCAACCGAAGCAAGAGCTATGTGTCATCTTGTTCTTCTTCTCCTGCCCCAATCTCAGTTCTTTCCCTTCTTTTCACTGGGTTTGCCTACTTTGCTCATTTGAAGCTTGTTTTCTCCATGGGTCCCTCTAGGAACCCAGGTAGTATAACCAAGTAAAGAAGAACGATGACATTGCCTGAGTTGGCAGTAAGAGGGACAGACATGGGGAAAGACAGGTGATGTTGAACTAAAAGATGGGTGGGTGTTAGAAAAAGCTTATGTGTAGGATGGCCCCCGAGGCCACTGAATTGAGGCCAGGAGAAGATTCTAGTGAAGAAATATACTTATGTCCTTTTCTTCTTCCCTTCGTAAGAGAAGCTATTGTGGCTTTTGAATGACGACAAGGTTAGGACATAGAAGACTTGATTTATTCTCATGTTTCTTGGCCTTTTAAGCTGATCTCAAATACCAAGTCCCTCACAAAGAAGGGACCTCTGCATGAGATGAGCCCTGAGGGGCATTCAGGAGGAAAAGATACTGCCCAGAGCTACTTTATCCCACTGTGCATAAGGTTAAGCTGCCCTATGTCAGAACTTCCTGTGAAGGTCAAGTAATTACCCATCTGGGTGCCAGCAAGCAGTGTACATTGAAGTCTGGGCTTGTGTCCTTACTCAAAGTTTCTTTTAATCAGAAAACTCAATGGATACAAACTTCAGTTTAGGATGATACCAGGCCTTCCCAGAATGCATAATCATCCAGACAGATTTCCAAGGATGTCACAAGTGCTTTGTTTGGGAAACTTCTTCCCCAGATGTCAACTGGATCAGTGTTTGCCGTGAAATCAGAGCACATGAGTATAATCACATCTTCTGGGAAGATGGTATTTGAAATTCCTGCTTTCCAAAACATTTCATAATTTCAGTCATGTTGTTTTTTCCCCAAGAACTCTATATCCCATGGAGTCTCTGTAGCTATAAACGCCTCCAGGCTATGTTCTACAGCTCAGTGAGCATGCTGTCCAACAAAAATTATGTTCATTTATAGTATATCAACTTTTTTGGCAGTGACTTATCAATATACTTTGGTTTATCAAACAGATTAACATCTAGTTTGTGCATTTGCTTTGTTCTCTGACACAGATGGATATTTTTTTTTAAATCAAGACATCTTGTTCAAATGTTTTTGCTCTACTTTGGATGATGTTCCAGAAAAGGTATGAATGAGGCTCTGTGAAATATTTTTGGTGTGATCTAATGAGTCAGATGAAGAGCAGCATACGGAAATACCCCGTCATTTCTCAGCACATTGAAAATACTCAGAGCATTAAAAGGAAAAGAATTTGAAGCGCTCCATGCCTGTTTTCTGTTTGTTAGCAAAATTTTGGCAATAACTGCAACTGTTTACTTGGGGCAACATGAGTCAGTCTAATCTAACATGTTGTCTATGTGTTTTGGAGGGAAAATGTGCATGTTATATCATAAAATTATGCTCTGGCACAACAATCAAATAATGTCAGAGTTGAAGGAGCCAAGAGAGCATCCAGCTTAGTACTCTAATTTAAATGATGAGCCAAGGGGGACCAAACCTGGTGAAAAGGTTTACCCAAGATGAACTGACTAGTCATTTGCAGAGCTTAGGTGAATCTGATCTTACAATCTCTGTCTTCTGTTCTTTCTACTTTTCCATAAAGACGGCAGTGATATGCTCTCTCTATGGTCCTTGTCCTCACATTTAAAGGGTGATTTTTGGATAACTATTTCCAGTGGGGTGACCAGAGTATATCTGAATATCAAGTTTATTGTGTATTTGGCAGCCTGCTGCATTCAGAGGCCCTATACCTCTCCTCTCCCATCTACATGACTAGGGACACTAAGTATGAGAGCACTGGTGGGGGTGACATGTCTTTTGGGTCATGTGTGAGGGTTTTAGGTCCCTATGAATTCAGCCAAAGCTGCTGTCCACTGGTGGATGTATGGATGGTGTAATAGTATACTGAATTAAGAAAAAAAATGATACATGAGGTTGGGGTTCCCTTTTGTAAGTCCCATTAAGACATCCTACTTGGTGCCTTTGAAGGACAGCCCTATTATAAAAGAAATTTTCAGAAAATGGGAACTATTCTACTAATAATGATCTGTTGGTGATAATTCACAGGGTGTTTTACAGTTTATGAAGCAGGCTTAACAACTTGATCTTAATTAAATATCAAAATAACCCCTTGGGGAAATTATTGTCTCCACTCTATAGAATATGGAATAATTTAACCTGAAGTTTGTATTTTGTTTAAAATCATTGGAACCGGGGTGCCTGGGTGGCTCAGTGGGCTAAAGCCTCTGCCTTCGGCTCAGGTCGTGATCCCAGGGTCCTGGGATCGAGCCCCGCATTGGGCTCTCTGCTCAGCAGGGAGCCTGCTTCCTCCTCTCTCTCTCTGCCTGCCTCTCTGCCTACTTATGGTCTCTGTCTCTCAAATAAATAAATAAAATTTAAAAAAAAAAGTCATTGGAACCTGAAGTTAGAATCAGGGCTCATAAACTGCTCCTTTGGTGCCATTTTAAATTTCTGTGCTCTTGCTTCCATATGGGAGACATGTAAATATATGATATCATAGGTATAATTAGTGATAGGGTATTAAATCTTGGTTTTAACTAGGGAGTTAATAGTATGATTTCAGCTTTTCCTCTTGACTTGGCCTCTGTGCTGTTCCCAGGGTGTTGTTAATTAATATGATGTCTGATTCTCTGATGTCCTTGCTTTGAGAGGAACAAGAGTTATCCCCACTGATCTTCACATACTCTTTTTTTTATTAACCTATAATGTATTATTTGCCCCAGGGTTACAGGTCTGTGAATTATCAGGCTTACACATTTCACGGCACCTACCATAGCACATACCCTCCCCAATGACCATAACCCAACCACTCTATCCCTACCCCCCAACCCCCCAGCAACACTCAATTTGTTTTGTGAGATTAAGAATCTCTTATGGTTTGTCTCCCTCCCGATCCCATCTTGTTTTATTTTTCCCTCTACCCCCAATGACCCTCTGCCCTGCCTTTCAAATTCCTCAATTCAGAGAGATCATATGATAATTGTCTTTCTCTGCTTGACTCATTTTGCTCAGCATAATACCCTCTAGTTCCATCAATGTCATTGCAAATGGCAAGATTTTGTTTCTTTTGATGACTGCATGGTATTCTATTGTATATATATACCACTTCTTCTTTATCCATTCATCTGTTGCTGGACATCTAGGTTCTTTCCATAGTTTGGCTATTGTGGACATTGCTGCTATAAACATTCAGGTGCACATGTCCCTTAGGATCACTACCTTTGTATCTTTAGGGTAAATATCCAGTAGTGCAATCACTGGGTCATAGGGTAGCTCTATTTTCAACTTTTTGAGTAACCTCCATACTGTTTTCCAGAATGCCTGCATCAGCTTGCATTCCCACCAACAGTGTATGAGGGTTCTCCTTTCTCTGGATCCTCGCCAACATCTGTCTTTTCCTGACTGGTAAATTTTAGCCATTCTGACTGGTATGAGGTGATTATCTCCTTGTGGTTTTGATTTGTATTTCCCTGATGATGGGTGATGTTGAGCACTTTTTCATGTGTCTGTTGGCCATCTGGATGTCTTCTTTGCAGAAATGTCTGTTCATGTCCTCTGCCCATTTCTTGATTGGATTATTTGTTCTTTGGGTGTTGAGTTTGATAAGTTCTTTATAGATTTTGGATACTAGCCCTTTATCTGATATGTCTTTTGCAAATATCTTCTCCCATTCTGTCAGTTGTCTTTTGGTTTTGTTGACTATTTCCTTTGCTATGCAAAAGTTTTTGATCTTGATGAAGTCCCAATAGTTCATTTTTGCCCTTGCTTCTCTTGCTTTTGGCAATATTTTTAGGAAAAATTTGCTGTGGCTGCGGTTGAAGAGGTTGTGCCTGTGTTCTCCTCAAGGATTTTGATGAATTCCTTTCTCACATTGAGGTCTTTCACCCATTTTGAGTCTATTTTTGTGTGTGGTGTAAGGAAATGGTCCAGTTTCATTCTTCTGCATGTGGCTGTCCAATTTTCTCAGCACCATTTGTTGAAGAGACTGTCTTTTTTCCATTGGACATTCTTTCCTGCTTTGTCGAAGATTAGATGACAATAGAGTTGAGGGTCCGTTGTGTCTGTTTTTGTGCCAGTACCATACTGTCTTGATGATTACAGCTTTGTAATAAAGCTTGAAGTCTGGAATTGTGATGCTGCCAACTTTGGATTTCTTTTTCAACATTCCCCTAGCTTTTCGGTCTTTTCTGTTTCATATAAGTTTTAGGATTATCTGTTCCATATCTTTGAAAAAAAATTGATGGTATTTTGATAGGGTTGCATTAAACATGTAGATTGCTTTAGGTAGCATAGACATTTTCACAATATTTGTTCTTCCAATCCATGAGCGTGGAACATTTTTCCATTTCTTTGTGTCTTCCTCAATTTCTTTCATGAGTACTTTATAGTTTTCTGCATACAGATTCTTTGCCTCTTTGGTTAGGTTTATTCCTAGGTATCTTAAGGTTTTGGGTGCAATTGTAAATGGGATTGACTCCTTAGTTTCTCTTTCTTCTGTCTTGCTGTTGGTGTATAGAAATGCAACTGAGTTCTCTGCATTGATTTTCTATCCTGACACTTTCCTGAATTCCTGTATGAGTTCTAGCATTTTTAGAGTGGAGTATTTTGGGTTTTCCACATAAAGTATCATATCATCTGCAAGGAGTGAGAGTTTGATTTCTTCTTTGCCAATTCAGATGCCTTTTTTTTCTTTTTGTTGTCTGATTGCTGAGGCTAGGACTTCTAGTACTATATTGAATAGCAGTGGTGATGGTGGACATCCCTGCCATGTTCTTGACCTTAGGGAAAAAGGTCTCAGTTTTTCCCCATTGAGAATGATATTCTCTGTGGGTTTTTCATAGGTGGCTTTGAAGATATTGAGGTATGTGCCCTCTATCCCTACACTTTGAAGAGTTTTGATGAAGAAAGGACGCTGTACTTTGTCAAATGCTTTTTTAGCATCTATTGAGTATCATATGGTTCTTCTTCTTTCTTTTATTAATGTATTGTATCATACTGATTGATTTGCAGATGTTGAACCAACCTTGCAGCCCAGGAATAAATCCCACTTGGTCGTGGTGAATAATCGTTTCAGTATACTGTATGGTCCTATTGGCTGGTATTTTGGTGAGAATTTTCGTATCTGTGTTCATCGAGGATATGGTTCTGTAATTCTCCTTTTTGGTGGGGTCTTTATCTGGTTTTGGGATCAAGGTAATGCTGACCTCATAAGATGAGTTTGTAAGTTTTCCTTCCATTTCTATTTTTTGGAACAATTTCAGGAGACTAGGTATTAGTTCTTCTTTTAAATGTTTGATAGAATTCCCCTGGGAAGCCTGGCCCTAGTCTCTTGTTTGTTGGGAAATGTTTGATGACTGCTTCAATCTCCTTACTGGTTATGGGTCTGTTCAGGTTTTCTATTTCTTCCTGGTTCAGTTGTGGTAGTTTATATGTCTCTAGGAATGTATCCATTTCTTGAAGATTGTCAAATTTGCTGGCGTATGGTTGCTCATGGTATGTTCTTATAATTGTCTGTATTTCTTTGGTGTTAGTTGTGATCTCTCCTCTTTCATTCATGATTTTATTTATTTGGGTCCTTTCTCTTTTCTTTTTGATAAGTCTGGCCAGGGGTTTATCAATCTTATTAATTCTTTCAAAGAACCAGCTCCTAGTTTCATTGATTTGTTCTATTGTTTTTTTGGTTTCTATTTCATTGATTTCTGCTCTGATCTTTATTATTTCTCTTCTCCTGCTGGTTTTAGGCTTTCTTGGCTGTTCTTTCTCCAGCTCCTTTAGGCATAGGTTAGGTTGTGTACTTGACACTTTCTTGTTTCTTGGGAAAGTCTTGTATGGCTCTATATGTTCCTCTCAGGACCGTCTTTGCTGTGTTCCACAGATTGTGAGCAGTTGTATTTTCATTTTCATTTGTTTCCATGAATTTTTTTTCAATTCTTCTTCAATTTCCTGGTTGACCATTTCATTCTTTAGTAGGATGCTCTTTAGCTTCCATGTATTTCGGTTCATTCCAACTTTCCTCTTATGATTGAGTTCTAACTTCAGAGCATTTTGGTCTGAAAATATGCAGGGAATGATCCCAATCTTTTGGTACCAGTTGAGTCCTGATTTGTGACCCAGGATGTGATCTATTCGGGAGGATGTTCTATGTGCACTAGAGAAGAATGTGTATTCTGTTGCTTTGGGATGAAATGTTCTTTTCTTTTTTTTTTTTTTAAAGATTTTATTTATTTATTTGTCAGAGAGAGAGAGAGAGCGCGCGGGAGTGAGCACAAGCAGATAGAGTGGCAGGCAGAGGCAGAGGGACAAGCAGGCTCCCTGCTGAGCAAGGAGCCCGATGTGGGACTCGATCCCAGGACGCTGGGATCATGACCTGAGCCGAAGGCAGCGGCTTAACCCACTGAGCCACCCAGGCATCCCTGGGATGAAATGTTCTAAATGTATCTGTGATGTCCATCTGGTCCAGTGTGTCATTTAAAGCTTTTATTTCCTTGTTGATCTTTTGCTTGGATGATCTGCCCATTTCAGTGAGGGGGCTGTTAAATTCCCCTACTACTATCGTATTATTATTGATCTGTTTCTTTAATTTTGTTATTAATTGGCTTATATAATTGGGTGCTCCCATGTTGGGGGCATAGATATTTAAAATTCTTAGATCTTCTTGTTGGACAGACCCTTTAATTATGATGTAGTGTCCTTCCTCATCTCTTATTATAGTCTTTGGCTTAAAATCTGATTTATCTGATATAAGGATTGCCATCCCAGCTTTCTTTTGATGTCCATTAGCATGATAAATTATTTTCTACCCCCTGACTTTAAATCTGGAGGTGTCTTTGGGTCTAAAATGAGTTTCCTGTAAATAGCATATTGATGGGTCTTGTTTTTTTATCCATTCTGATACCCTGTGTCTTTTGATTGGGGCATTTAGCCCATTGACATTCAAGGTAACTATTGAGAGATATGAATTTAGTGCCATTGTATTGCCTGTAAGGTGACTGTTATTGTATATTGTCTCTGTTCCTTTCTGGTCTGTTACTGTTAGTCTTTTTCTTTGCTTAGAAGATCCTTTTCAATATTTCCTGTAGGACTGGTTTGGTGTTTGCAAATTCTTTTAGTTTTTGTTTGTCCTGGAAGCTTTTTATTTCTCCTTCTATTTTCAATGATAGCCTAGTTGGGTATAATATTCTTGGCTGCATATTTTTCTCGTTTAGTGCTCTGAATATATCATGCCAGTCCTTTCTGGCCTACCAGGTCTCTGTAGATAGGTCTCCTGCCAATCTACTATTTCTATCGTTGTATGTTACAGATCTCCTATCCAGAGCTGCTTCCAAGATTTTATCTTTGCCAGCAAAACTTGTTTACTATTGGATGATGGGGTATTGACCTATTTTTATTGATTTTGAGGGGGGGTTCCCTGTGCCTCCTGGATTTTGATGCATGTTCCCTTTGCCAAATTAGGGAAATTCTCTGCTATAATTTGTGCCAATATACCATCTGCCCCCCCCTTCTTCTTCTTCTGGGATCCCAATTATTCTAATATTGTTTTCTCTTATGGTATCACTTATCTCTCGAATTCTCTCCTTGTGGTCCAGTAGTTGTTTTTCTCTCTTTGCTCAGCTTCTTTATTCTTCATCATTTGGTCTTCTATATCACTAATTCTCTCTTCTGCCTCATTTATCCTAGCAGTAAGAGCCTCCATTTTTCATTGCACCTCATTAATAGCTTCTTTGATTTCAACTTGGTTAGATTTTAGTTCTTTTATTTCTCCAGCAAGGGATTTTATTTCTCCACCAAGGGATTCTCTCATATCTTCCATGCTTTTTTTGAGCTCAGATAGCACCTTGATAGTTGTCATTCTGAACTCTGGTTCTGACATATTGCTAATGTCTATGTTGATTAGGTCCATAGCCGTTGATACTGTCTCATTTCATTTTTTGTGGTGAGTTTTTCTGCCTTGTCATTTTATTGAGACAAGAATAGATGAATGAGGAAACAAAATACTAAAAGAGTAGCAACGACCCCAGAAAAATATACACTAAGCAAATCAGAAGAGATCTGAACCTGGGAGGGAGAAGAAAGAAGGGGAAAAAAAGGCAAAAAAAAAAAAAAATCAATCTGTCTATCTATCTAGAACTGGTGAATAGAACAGAGCCACACACTTGATTTTGGGAGTATTTTGGTCTGTTAAAAGAAACTACCTCCCAAAATTTTAAAGAAAGAAAAACTTATATATATACAAAAATAGGGGTAACCATGATAAAGGGATGGGTTATGACTATAAAGATGAAAATTTAAAAAGATTCTAAAGGAATTGATAAGAAGTTGGTTGAAAAAAGAAAAAAAAAGGAAAGAATGTGATCAGATTGAAAACTAGAACAAAGCCATGTGCTAGATTTAGGGCATATTTTGATCTATTAGAAGAAATTGTATCCCAAAATGTTAAAGGGAAAAAAAAAAACCTGTATGTATACAAAAATAAGGTTAAATACAATGAGGGGATAAACTATGACTATAACACTGAAAATTAAAAAAGATTTTTTTGAAAAGGTATTGATAAAATAAAATAGTTAAAAAATGTTAAAATAGGAAGGAGGAAAAATTTAAAAAATAGAATAAGAAAAAAATTTTTAAAATTTAACCTTTAAAGACTAAAGGATCTTGGGGGAAAAAAATACATGAATTCTATGAGTTGGTTTCCCCTAGCTCTGGAGTTCTGCAGTTCTCATTGATCAGTGCACTTGGTCTTGGCTGGATGTTCTTGCTGATCTGGGTGAGAGGCCTGTTGCCATGATTCTCAAATGTCTGCCTGAGGCAGAATTGGACCACCCTTGCCAGGGGCTGGGCTATGTAATCTGTGCGGTTTCACTCTTGGAGCTTTTTTTCCCTGAACGCTTTCCGTAGAGCTTTGGAGGATGGGAATGAAAATGGTGGCCTCCCCATCTCCAGCCCTGGAGGAGCCGAGAGCTCAGGGCCCCACTCTTCAGTGTACCCTCAGAGAAAAGCAGTCACTCCTTCCCATCTGCTTGGTCTCTGGCCACACTCCCAGCTCACCCAGCCTGTGACCGACCATTTCTGTCCTTGGCACACGGCCCCGTTTGGAGTCTTGTAATCCAGGAGATTGCTGCAGCATACTCCCGTGCTGCTCCTTCCAGAGGAGGAAGGTGAGTCTCCCTGGATCTGCCGCTTATGGGGTCACTGCTCAAAGAGCAGTGGTCCAACTGTGCCTTGGAACATGGTTTAAGATCACCCCGAGCTGAGAGCTCCTTCCTCAGCTCCTTCTCTGGCTGGCTTCCCCGTTCTGATACCTGGGAGCTCTGCCACACTCAGGCACCCCCGGTCTTATTGTGACCCTACAGGACCTGAGACCATACTGTCCCCATGAGGGCTCCACCCCTGCTTAGCTTCTGGAGGAACATCCCTCAGTGGAGCAGGCTATTATATGTTCTGATTTTGTGCTCTGCTACTCCACCTCTTGCCAGGAGCTGGCCCCTTCCCTGAGGTCTATCTTCTTGAATGTTGTCTCAGATTTGCTTCTCCGCACATCCTATTTTCTGTTCCTAGAATTGCTCTTCTTTTTTTTTTTTTAAAGATTTTATTTATTTATTTGACAGACAGAAATCATAAGTAGGCAGAGTGGCAGGCAGAGAGAGAGAGGAGGAAGCAGGCTCCCTGCTGAGCAGAGAGCCCGATGCGGGGCTTGATCTCAGGACCCTGGGATCATGACCTGAGCCGAAGGCAGAGGCTTTAACCCACTGAGCCACCCAGGTGCCTTGAATTGCTGTTCTTTTCCTCTTCTCTTTCCTGTTGAATTTCTAGCTGTTCAGAATGGTTTGGTAACTATCTAGCTCTGAACTTCACATATTCTTACCCATTACAGAATAATGTCTATATCCTCACAAAGGTCTGGGCAATAGGAGTGTCTTAGGCAGCTGTCCTATTGTGGAAGCCTATATTGGTTGTTTATCCTCTAGGAAGCACAGAAGAGTCAAGGCAAGATATCCCCAGAGGTACTGGCTTATGGTGGGGGTCACCGAAATGTTTTCTGAACAAGAATAAGACATGGTAGCCATCAAGGAAGTATAAATTAAAGCCATATCCAGTAGGATGGCTATAATCGAAAGTGTGAAGAATCGAGTGTTGGTGAGATGTGGAAAAATTAGAACACTCATACACTGCTGGTGGGAATTTAAAATGGGGTAGCCCCTTCACTTCAGAAAAAACCTGGCATTTGCTCACAAATCTAAAAATAGTTATACGACCCAATAATTTGACTTTAGAATTGAAATTACATGTTCCTGCAAAATCTTGTACATGGATGTTCACAGCAGTGTTTGTCATAATAGTGAAAAAATGGAAGCATTCTAAATGTTCATCCACTGATGAATGGGTGAATAAAATGGGGGTGGGCCCATACAATGGAATATTACTTGGCAGTGAAAAGGAATGGAGTGCTGATACATGCTACCCTGTGGTTGAACCTTGAAACATTGTGCTAAGTGATAGCATACAGAAAGGTCATTTATTGTATGACTCCATTTATATGAAATGTCCAAAATAGGTAAATTCATAGAGTTGGACTGAAGAGGGAACAGAGTGGTCAGAAGGTGATGACGTTGAGGTCTTGAGTTGGACAATTTAAATGGATAAGTTATTTGTGAATTTTATTTCTTTTTTATTATTTTTATTAACATATAATGTATTATTTGCCCCAGGGGTACAGGTTAGTGAATCGTCAGGCTTACACACTTCACAGCACTCACCATATCACATACCCTCCCCAATGTCCATATATTTCATTTTTAAAAGATTTTATTTATTTATTTGACAGGGAGAGCTCACAGCAAGGGGAGTGGCAGGTAGAGGGAGAGGGACCTGACACAGGGCTCAATCCCAGGACTCTGAGATCATGACCCGAGCTGAAGGGAGATGCTTAACCGACTGGTACCCCATGAATTATATTTCAATAGAACTCTTAAAAAAAAGAAGAGAGACTAAGGCATTGGCTAAATATATTAGCAGATCAAAATCTGATCTTGTATGAATATTAGGATGTTCAAAGAGAATAATAGGTATAAAAGCTTGTCTCTGAGTTTCACATCTTAAATGTTGGGGTGCCTGCTGTGGTTTTCAAATGTGGACCCCTTTACTCAAGGAGGAGCTCTGGGTTTTGTGTTCCCTCCCAAGTGTGGTGAGGGTTGGGGTATTAGAGTGAGATTGTGGGCCAGCCTGTCCTTCCCACTTTGGTGTGGACCTTCTCTCATTGGCCTGATGCATAGAAGTTACACAGCCAGTTTTTGATATTTTTTTCCTAAGAAAATGGTTCCACATATAGCTATAGATTCAGTGTGGGAAGAGGGGAGTTCAGGATCCTTCTGTGTCACCACCTTGAATAGGAACTCAGTGGTCTTGATGGCAAGGTTCTTACCAGGAGGAAATAAATATTTGGCCTCCTGGACGGACCTTTGGAGGAGGCAGGTGAGACAAAGGGGAGACAGCTAATGTTGATTCACATTGGCTACTATATTCTGTGCTTGGCATTAGGTTCTTTGCCTTCCTTGTAACTCTTGCAATCATGCGGTAAGATGGGTATTATCGTTTCCAATTGAGAGTGGAGTATTTTGAAGCTGGAAGTGCATAAGTGGCCGGTCACCTGGCCCACGAGGGGCAGCACCAGCCTAGAAAACCAGGTCTATTTCCTGCTAAAGCCTGTGACTTTCTCCCTTGTATCTCTTGATAGAGATCCCAAATCAGATGAATGTAGGAAATGGACAACCTGGAGTTGGGGGCCGGCAGAACAGAAAACGGACACAGATGCCATCCAGAAATACACCAAGGTACCAATGCTCCGCATTAGTCAGGTTCAGCGAATCACATTCACCTTTGATTTAGGGGATGAGGTCGTGTCCTGCTGCCTGGAGGCGGGGACCTGTGGGGATCCTGCTGACCAATAGCCCACCTTCGCTTGGCGACCATATCTGATTGTTGTCCCTTGCAAACGGTTGAGGCAGTAGCCCTTACAGCTAATTGCCTCCTCGCTTCTGAGGGTCCCCGCAGCACCCAGGGACTGCTTTGTATCTCGGGGCTCCCGGCAGCTGCCATGAGCTCAGAGGTCAGGCGAATGTGGGCCACGGCCATGAGGACACCTGCCTCTTGCATGCAAAGATGGAACAAATGACAACATTTGTCGCCTTGGATCTGAGCAGCCCAGGCAGCATGTGTGAGGGCCTGACAAGCTCTGTTTTCTTCATGAGCATGGGTCCCTCTTTTCATATCTGGAGCAGGGAACAGATGTTTTATCAAAAGACACATTTAAAATAAAGATAATTATGCAGTAAGAGGCTTAATTACATCAGCTTATTCAGGTCCACTTAATTGCTTGACAGCCCGAGTGCCTCCCACTTACTTGCCGCAGAGGCGCTCATGTTTTGCTGGTTTGTCAAATCCTTTGATGGCTCGAGGAAGATGTTATTGACTTAGCAATTCAGAAAATATCAATTCCTTATATACAGCTGGGAGAGGAAAATGTAAATATTTTTAACAAGCAATAAAGAGTCATCATTTTCCTAGAGGTGGCTTTCCGTGTCCTATAAATGATTAATAACCAGAATGACTCAGAGAGGTAAGCCTGAACTAGACATTACATCTCTACTTGTCTGCTGGTCCTATTTGAAACCTTGCTGTCAAATGAAAATCCCAGAGAGAAGGTGATTTGCTAATTTAAGGAGGTCATTTGAAGCAGGTGACAATGAAGCAATTGACCCCACATAAATAAGTAAATAAACAAACAAAGGCAGATGTATGGTGCTATTTCCGTCTCTCCCAAACTTCAGAGGCTCAGATTAGTTCCATTTCAGACTGGTATCCTAGTCCCCGTGTATCCCTAGCCCACTAGCCTTTTTGGAGCAATCTTTTCTATTCCTGTGCCTGTTTTCCCTCACCATTCATTTCTTCCACCAAAGCTTGCATCCTGACTCCCTGCCCAGCCTGTTTCTGTGTTCTGAAAACAGAAGTCCAAATCTGATTCTTTTTAGTTCTTAGCTCCTTAGGTGGTCTGTTGCATTTATGTAAACTCTTCTATTCTGGCTTTCAGGATGTTGCCCCCTACTGGATTTACCCCTTGAATCCGGCTGAATACCAGCAGGAAACAGATGGCGCATCAGTACTGAGAGTTTGAAGGGAGTGTAATCGAGGGGCTCTTGACAAAGGCGGGGAAGCCTGCATGGATGGGGCACTAGGCTGGGAAGAGAGACGGGGGAGCCGTGAGCACTTTCAGGGCTGAGAGGCAAGAACAGTTAGCAGAGCTGGCACGTGGGGAGAGAAGTCCCTCAACAGAAGCGGTGGACTGCAGAGAGAGCTAGCCAACCTGCAGCAACCATTAGGGAGAGAGCTTGGGGGATAAATATTCCAACTTCACTCTCTTCCCACCTCTGATTTCAGCCTGTCTTCCCAGTGGCCACATGGGCCCCATTGCCAGTAGACAAACAAGCCCATGGAGGCAGCTCATACAGGTGAGCCTCTGGTCGTGGAGCAGGGTGGGAAGTGGATTTGAAGGGCAAAGTACCCACTCCATCCCTATCTCTCTTATATTTTCTTATTAGGATCACTTATAGGCTCTTCTATCACCAAGTCTGTTAAGTATAATGTTCCCGAAGGCTCTGTCTGCCCCTCTTCTCCTTGTCCTGGACAACCTGACCTAGTTCTTGGCTTCTAATATTGTCACTGTGTTGAGAATTTCCAAGTCCCCATCTCTCCTTTTTTCTCCCAAGCTCCATTGGCTGGATGTGTCCATATTAAATGACTTGCCTCCCCACGCCACCCTCATTTTAACACATTCCTCCAGAGCTCCTCTTTCCCCCAGTTGGCCTTCTACTTGAACTCTATCCTGGGTTAATGTTTTCCTCGTGGGCTCTAGGTTAAAATCATCACACTTATCTTTATTTCATCCCTCTTATCCAGCGATTTGTCTATCAAATTCTGTAAATTACATCTCTGAATTCTCTCTAATATTCCTTTCCTCCTCTCTGTCACACCGGGCAAGGCCATGGGTCATACTCCCATTTTTTTCCTGATGTGTACTCTTCTATAATAATTTCCTTGCTTCTCGTCTTTAATTTTTATATGATGTCCTCCATACTGATTCTCAAGTTATCTTTCTAAAGCAGGGTTCTTTTTGTTAAACTCTTAAGTAAAAGCCTTCCGTGTTTTAACGTGACCTGAAGAATAATCTCAGTAGCTCAGGATGGTATCCAGAGCCCATTCCATCGTAATCCCAACCTCACAGCTTAGTGTATATCCTTTTAAGTAATTCATCCTTTCTACCTTCCTTCCTTTTATCTGGCTACTCCCCCTGTCTTTGCTCCTCCTTTAAATTCAGATATGCATATGTCAGTGGAAATGAGGAAAAGGGCCCATACAGTACACAGGGATTGAAGAAGATCATGGAAATTGCAGTAAACATGCCAGTGTCAAGGTCCTAGTTTAATTCAGGTACTGTGGATTGTTGCCATGTGGGAATGGGGATCCTTTGTTTATAGAAGTTTATTTTTTAAGACTACCTGAAAAATGTGAATTTTTGTATGAAGCTCCTTTGGGTGTATCTGTAACCCACCAGCAACCATGTGAGTTGATCATGTGTCTGGGATCCACTTCCATTAGAGACTCTCTAACAGTTTCAGTCCAGTGGAACCCTTGATAGGTATAGCAGGGATCCCCTGAAAAGAACAATTTGGATGTTCCATGTGCTAAGAGAAGGTTCTGGATCCAGCTTCTCATTATCCAGTGGAGGTCAATGGCTGCATCCCATGTGCTGCATGTAGGAAATAGAACACTATGGTAAAGAAAAAAAAAAAAAAAGGAATAGGAATAGGGTAGCCATCTGATGATTTTCAAATGTTGGAAACAGAGGCCTGCTCATGCTCTTGACACCTGAGATATTTGAGGGAGTCCATCAATTTTCCCAACATATGGTGGCGATAACAATTATTTTTGGAGACGTTTCGTGATCAAGAAAGAATGCAATGAAATGCTGGGTTGTTTTGTTTTTGTTTTTGTTTTTTAAGTGGAGTGGTGGATGATTTGCACCTTCTAACAGAATGAGCTTGGATGCATGGTTGACCCCAGATTCCCGAATACAGGATACTCCTAATCCACGGCTTTCTTAGCTGGAACATTGCCTGTACTGTGAATGAAATCTTGAAGGGGTAGATTTTGTAGACTTTTCTGCCCTGAACTCTGTGTTCTCACAGGGTTACCTGAGTGGAGTTGATCAGCACCTTAAGTAGAGAATTAGTCTAGTCAAATTTGGGGTAAAACCACTGTGTGAGAGAACTATCTGATGAGTTTTGCAGAGCATTAGAATCTTCTAGTTCGGGGGGGCCTGGGTGGCTCAGTGGGTTAAAGCCTCTGCCTTCAGCTCAGGTCATGATCCCAGGGTCCTGGGATCGAGCCCCACATCGGGCTCTCTGCTCAGTGGGGAGCCTGCTTCCTCCTCTCTCTGCCTGCCTCTCTGCCTACTTGTGATCTCTGTCTATTAAATAAATAAAATCTTTAAAAAAAAAAAAAGAATCTTCTAGTTCTTGGACTTCATGGACCTCTACAAAGCTAGACTTTGGCTCAGACTCACACCATAGCACTTAACCCTCATACTGCTGTGGGTATGTGTGATGTGCCCATATGTGTGATGTGCTGGGTCTTTGTGGGTTCTTGAAAACAGCATGGATCACCAGGCAGGGGCGAAAGTGTCAGTGGTGTGACAAGGCCAGGCTGTAGTGCTTGGGTCAGCTGTCTAAGAAAGAGCCTTCGGACCACTGGAAAGATAACCAAGGCCATTGGTAGGAGAACCTCCTCTTCCTAACCTCTGTACTCCTTCAGGAGCTCTCACAGTGGACTTGATGTTAGGTCTTACATCTTCTCTCCTCTTGTAGTCCTGCGGATGCATGTACTTTCTTCATGCTCTGAACCTCACTGTGTCTCCATTCTCCCCATGTTCATGATAACTTCGGCAGCCCTTGTTGTGAAGGAAGATTTTCATCTCCTGGAAGCTGCAGTCTTTTTAATCTCACACACTTGCTCCAGCTTTCTACTTTGGATATTGAATACACTGTTCAGATACCTTTATGTCCACAAACATGTTCATCATCACTTGTTACAGACTGATACCCTGATGGAACAAAGCAACCAGTCCCTCAGGAATGCTGGAGTCCTACTTAATGTGCACAAATCATGACTACTTCAGACACCCTACAGTCTGCATCGATCAACCTCCTGACTTGTCCACCCGGAGTACAACCAGTTTCACAACTGACTCTTCTCTCATCTCAGGTACTTAGCTTTGAAAGTTCCAGACCACTCAGGACCACTTACATGACATATTCTAGTAATCCTAAGAACGATGTAAAATAGAATCTGCCTGTCACTGAGCCCTAGGAGAAATCATTTAAATAAGATATGGCATCTGAGTATGTTTTCTGCAAATATCTGTGCATACTTAGGCGCTAGGGACCAATCCTATAGATCTAATTCTCCCTTTCTTGACTGTCATGAGGCCTTATAAACTCTTCCACTCCAGATTTCAGCTCCAGGGCCCCAGGAATTGTTTTCTGCTCAAGCCTGGACGGGGCTCTAAAAATATAGCCAGCAGTGCTTTGTATCACACGATAGGAACATGTGATAGGAAGTGGTGGGCAGGACTTCTAATTCCAGAGTTGTTCTCTTCTTACCCTATGGAGATAATCTCCTTTCCATCCCTCATGGCCCAGTTCAAATGACCACTTGCTTTTGTGAAGTGTTTCTTGACACCCAGCCAGAATTCATGGGTCAGTCTTCTGAGATTCTTCAGGCATCTACTGCAGGGGAGGGAAAGGATGGTCCCCAAATTATACAGAGATGTCACAGCGTGACAGAGCGTCTGTGAATAAGAAATACACTACCTTGTTTAGTCCTCCCAACCACATTGTCAGTATTTTCATCTCCATCTGCAGGTAAGAGAACTAAGGGTCAAAGAGGTATGAGGACTTGCTGAAGCTCATATAGGTATTGAGTAGGAGAATCAGCGTTTATGAGTCTGTTTCCGATGAAAAGCCCATGTTTCTCTCTACAGCACGCTGTTTGCCAGTTTATTTCATTTCCTATACAGTATAGTCTGTTTGTTACCTCAGAGTTGCTAAGTCAAGTCCTTCAGGGCTGAGGGTGGGTAGTACGACCGTGTGGAGTGGCCAAATAGAAACCAGCAAAGAATGCTGGCCAGTGCACGCTGAGCTGGACGTGTTCACATTAGAGTCAACAAAACAAGCAAATACAGCGGGGCTGTAGACCAAATTTACCTTCAGGACATGAGTGTGTAAATCCTGGTTAAACACTTACTTCCATGGCTAAAGTAAGATCTTTATGGCTCGACATTTAAAGTCCTCATCTTAGCAAACTCTCGGTATCTTGTCCAGGCCTCTTCACTAGGTAGAAACACAGTAAGTGTCGACTCAGTTAAATGAAGAAATTAAAAACTTGCCTTTAGTCTTCAAATTGGTTTTCTTCTACTTGTATTTCTGTGCCAGTATATCCATACCAGGATAATTTAAAACTATCAAATGGTTTAGTTAAAATAAATTCCAACCCCCAATCCCCAACTGCCTGTCTAGAATTTTGAAGGGAACATTTTGACACCAAGTCCAGAAATTATGGATTGGGTTGATTCCTTGTTATGGGCCTCAAAAATCACAAAAGAAGTGTTTGTTTTCTCAGTGGCTCTGAATTTAGGGGCTGCTCAAAAGGACACAGTGGTTTCACCCCTGAAATGTATTTTATTATCCACAAGTTCTGTTTAAAATGAGGTTATTACACAGTGAGGCCTTGTATGGAACTGAGGTATGCCTCATGAGTAAACCTGTGGGAAAAATGGCTCTGGCCAGTTCCTCATACTATAGGTTACCCATCCCCACCAGCCAATACATCAATCTAATTGGCCTTGAGGACAACTTTGGTATGTGGTTTTCAGAAAATGAAAGAGAATTGCTACGAGGAAGCCAAGATCCAAAAAGCTCTGTCAATTACTGTTGTTTTTTTGACAGGGAAGATTTATGGGTGGTCTTATTTTATAAAAATTATGAAGCCTCTGAACTAAAAATAGGTTCCTAGACCCATACTAGAGGGTGAAGAGATTATTTTATCATTCAGGAATTTGTTTCCGTTCATGTTCTACTGCTTTAGACTTTGTATGAATTTACGCACACTAATTTTCTCAGTATGAAGTGCAAGGTTGTGCTTAAATTAGAAGTCCTTACTTAATAATATGAAGTTACCAGATTTCTCTTAAAGGAGAAGAAGGATAATTGTCCTATAGTGATTTTAAACTCATGCTCAAGGGGAAGAGTCATTTCAAGCAAATACTGATAAATCTTGGAACTCTTTCCAATAAACGTTGAGGTTTCAACATCATTTATTATTCTGTGGCTACGTTAACTATTTTTAAGGGTAGCCACAAGGATTGACCATGTGCAATTAGAAATCTTAAAACTGTTTTCCCTATGTTTATTTGAATGTAATTAGCACATGCTTTGAATTAAACTTTGTACTACTTCCCCAGATTTCTTCAAAGAAACTTATTCTTAGACATATACAGCATACTGATACATAAGACAATCTCAGTGGCTAACATTTACTGCCTAGTTTGACATCCCAACTTTTTAGCTTACATCTTGGGACTTTCTGAGAGAATCAAAAACATGTCTCCATGTCTTTCAGCAGTATTTGAGATGTTCTGACTTTGCTATTGATCCTTGGATTTTGATTCCCCAACTTTTACCCCATATCCTGACTCCAAAACCTATACCTCTCTGTACCTTATTCTCTTATTGTACTTGCATTACACTTTTTGGTGGTTAATTTAATACTGTGTTTGGATAATTATAACCATGTAAATCTGTAATTAGGTAAATATGTAAATATGTAAATATGACCATATATACAATGAATTTTATATTACATTTAATATTTTTGAAATGCTTTTTATGTTTCCTGAAATACTCATTTGAATGTTTTAAGCTGGGCATGCACTGTGCAGCCCATTCTTTGCTTATTTACATTTTGCCACTCCACACTATTATATTACCCACCTAATCCATAAAGAAGTTTTTTTTTTTTTTGTGGTCCTGTAATCCATACTAGCACTTTTTGAAAGAACTTTAAAACTCCTTTCAATCTACTCTAACACATGAAGTTGTCTATCAATTTCTTTTTTTTTTTTCCTCTTAGAAATTCCTTCCTGAAACCATCTGTTATCTTTCTCTACCCATTGCACAGCTGTTTTCTTGAAACTTCTGCCCTAGGAAGTGATAAATTACAAACCTGCCCAGTATCCTTTACCCTTTCTTGAATCTACTCCTCTTGCAATATGTCTTTGCAGCTTCTCCCATCCAGCAGCAGTATTTTTGTCCCTTCTCTTGAATCTCAGCTGGCTTTGTGACTTGCTTTGCCTAGTAGAATACAATGGAAATGACAGTGTGCTTCTTCCTCTAGGCACACTTTATCTCCTGCTGCCCCCATGACAAAACCCCAGCCTAGTTGGAGGAGGTGCGACTCTATGAATGTAGATGGCCCACCTTGCTTGGTGAATGAAATCATTCATAGATGACCCAGAAGTTGACTACAGGTACAGGAAACCATCCAGGACAAAAAGAAGTCAGCTAAGCCTAATTCATCTTACCAGCCTGCAGAATCTTGAGCTAAATAGTTACCATGCCAAGTAACTAGTTTTGGAGTGGTTCTGGAAACTCAGATGCACCTGGTTTCAGGAGAAGGTGTCAGGTGAATTTATGGGAGGAGGAGAGACAGCATCTTAAGGATATGGTTATGGTATTGGTGCTCACTAGGCTCTAGGAGCTGAAGATTCTGAAGTATGAGCAGCAGCTCTAGTTCAAAATTATGTTGAAAGGGTTTTGTTTCTTTGTTTGTTTGTTTTTTAGAATGAGATATAATTCATTTACCATAAAATTTACCTTCAATCCAGTGGATTTTGGTATATTCACAGGGTTGTGCAACCATCACCACTATCTAATTCCAAAGCATTTTAATCACCCCTGAGAGAATCCCATACCCATTGGCAGTCACTCTCTATTCCTCTCTCCCTTCAAAGCCTAGGAACCACTCATGTACTACTGGTATCTCCAGATTTGCCTATTCTGAACATTTATATAAAGGAATCATATAATATGTGGCCTTCTGTGTTTGACTTATTTTGTTTGGCACATAGTCTTAGCTTTTATAATTAGATCTTTGATCCATTTTGAGTCAACATTTGTGTATGGTGTGAGGTAAGGGGTCTCACTTGATTCTTTTGCAAGTAGATAACCAGATGAGAGTACTTTTCTAGCTGAGTATACTCAGTGGGGAGGTGAAATTCTTCCCTAAGAAATTCTAGTACAAGAGGCAAAGATAGCAGCCCAAGCTCAGAAGTGCTTTCTAATAAGAAATGGGGAGTGTGTATGAGGAGACAGACCTGACCCTCAGACAGAAGGCAAAAGGACAAGTGAAACTAAGTAGTTAGGTACAATGGGTACAAAAGATTGACATCTAAAATAATACCTGGTGATTGGTTTCCCATCATTTCAAATTCCCTAACTTTGTAATTAAGCAATAGTATCTCAGATGTACTCTGAGAAATGAGACATTAAGAGAGATCTTCACAGAGATGGTGAATGAATAGTCCCAAATATTTTATTGGAAAGTACTACCCAATTGATTGTACATTCACAGATGTTATGTTTGGGATAGCAGGCATGAACTGATAGCATGTGGTGATGGTGAACCAAGACTTAACTATCTACTCTCCCGCTCCCAGACATCATTGAATTTTTGCTCTGTGACCTTCAGTACCTCTTAAAATGGGTTGTCAGACTATACTTTTGCCTGCAGTAACTGTTCTAGAGGCTAGAGATCATCTTATTTTCTCAATTTGATGGTTGTGGAGCCAGGATTATAATTATCTTCTGTATCACATTAAATGTTCTGTATCTTAGGAAAGAGATTGTGATCCTTCAATTTATAGTATGAAATATATGTCTGACCTTCATCCCTATTTTGGCACAGAGCTCATAAAACTCTTGGAATTTCCTAAGTGTTGAAAGCAATAAAGTTGTCTTCTGTTATATTAATGAGATGACTTTGGAAAGCACTGAAGTCTGGAGGCTGGTTGCCAGTGGAGCCAACCACATGATGAGAGGATTGGAACCTCGATTCCCTCCCCCTGACCTTTGGGGAGGGAAGAGGAGCTAGAGGTTGAATCAATTGCCAGTGAGCAATAATTTAATTGATCCCGCCTATGTAATGAAGCCTCCATAAAACACCAAAAGGATGGGGTTGAGAGAGCTTCCAGGTTGGTGAACACGAGGTGATTGGGAGAGACTGTCACGCACACAGAGGGCATGGAAGCTTTGGGTTCTTTCCCACTACCTTGCTGTATGCATCTCTTCCATCTGACTGTTCCTGAGGTACACGCTTTCATATCCTTTGCAATAAATTGGTAATCTAGTGAGCAAATGAATTTCCTGAGTTCTTTGAACTGCTCTAGTAAATTAACTGAACCCAAGGAAAGGTCATAGGAACCTGTGGTTTATAGCCAGTCAGGTGGAAGTGCAGGTAACACAACCTGGACTTGCTATTGGCATCTGAAATGGATGAGACTTGTGAAATCTGCTGCTGTCTCTTGGTAGATAGCATCAGAATTGAGTTGAGTTTCAGGACACCCAACTGGTGCTCTCTGTATATTAGGCTTGGGTTCAGAATCTGTAGGATAGAGTCAGAGACTTGGCACTGAACTAATACCACTTGTGATATATAGAAGAAATTGTACCCAATGCAAAGAGAAATATCCCAAGATGAAGCTGCTAAAGGAAATACTTTCCTGAGGCATCAAGAACTCCTCTACCAGAAAGATGAAAGAATTCTAAATTAGAGAGGATGAAATTTGAACTTTAAGAATTTCAGAGAGGACCGTTAACTCACTAGGTAAAAAAAAAAAACAAAACACCTGATTTTTAAACTTCATGCCTTTGAACTTCAACCTGCCAAAAATTTTTATGCACAAGGACAAAATAACTTGATTTGGACTTTAATATATTTGCAATGTAATGCTTTTGAATTGTGATGTCATAATAGGAAGGTATATCTATGTGGTTGACATTTTATTATTGGTGTTTCTTTATGCATTTTTTATTGGACATTTTCATGTTATTGCTTAATGTTATTACTAACTGTCTCATATATTATGTCAGACACGGTGTCTGGACATTATTTAGGGTGAAAAATAGAACAGTAAATAGGTTTTGAGCTTTGGATGCTGAGAGGATTAGAAGATAATTACTACATTAGTGAAACTCATTTTAAAGTGTTCTTGTGGGGGGATCAGTATTGCTCCTCAGTGGTCTCAGGAGTTTACCCAAATGTGAATGGTCTTCGGGGAATGACCTCATGAAGTTGATTCTGGTGTAGTGATGTGTATCTTCTTTTATTCCCAGTGTGGTGGTCCCCCACACTTCTCTACTTTGGACTGACCATGTCATAGTTAAGCACAATGTATTAAGGAAAAATCCCAGTGGTAAGGAGTTTTATGGAGAAATCATTCTTTGCCATTCCAGATGTTCTGTCCATGTGGGGGAGATCTCCTGTAGTATAATCCCTGCCCCCTTTTATCCCTTTTCATTCCACAAAAAAGAGACCAGGTTTCTCACTTTGTGGTGCTTGGTTTCTCAACAGGAACATCCAAAAAGTCAGCATTGCAAGAACATCAGGCAGAAGCTGTAAGGTTTATGATAAAGTAGCCTCAGAGGTCCCAGAATGTCATGTCTGTTATATTATATTAATAAAACAAATCACTAAAGCCAGTCTGGGTTCCAGCGGGAGGAAAATAAGATTGCATCTTTTGATGTAAGGAGTGGCATGCTTGTCTAGGCAATGTAGGATTGATGGCAGCCATCTCTGGAGATTTTCTACCACACATGTACTACCTTTTTCTATTGTTTTGCTTCCAACCTGTCTGTGTTTTGTGATTAAAATGTTTCTTATAAACTACATAAAGTTGGGTCTTAATTTTTTTAATCTAATAATTTTTGTCTTTTAATAAGTATGTTTAGTTCATTTACATTTAATATAATTATTGACATAGTTGTATTTAAATTTCCCATGTGAATGTTTTTCTTTTTAATCCATTTGTTCTGTTTTCTGCTCTTCTTCCTTTCCTGTCTTCTCTTGAGTGATTTGCATTTATCTTACTCTATTTTGCTGTATGTGTTGTTTGTATAATCTCTTATGTTAAATTTGCTTTTAGTAATTGCTTTTGAGTGTATAATATGAATTATTAAGTTGTCATCTACTTCAGTGAACAGTGTAGGAACCTTAAAATAAGGTAATTCCCTTGATCCCCTCCCACACTGTTTTCTTCTCATTTCATATGTCATAATCATTGTTAGTATTTTTGCTAGTAAATACAAAATTTTTTTAAAATCACATATTTATGTTTGTGTATGTGTACATATAGAACTTAATATATAATATCATGTAATATAAAGAAATCACGTATGTATACAGTACATATTATATAAAACAAATATCTATGTGTGTATATACACACATGCCTATAGTAAATAGTTACCATCTCAAGGGGTATCTCTTTCTGATCAACTTCCCTGCCCCTCATCTTTAAGTCCACTACTCCTCAGCACTTGGTGAAGACACATGGAAAAGAGGAGTGGTTAGAGACCTTTGTGGCTTGTTGAGGCTCCTTTGGATTGTAATCTGTCTTGCTTCTTGCATGAGGCTATTAGAAGGTCTTTATAATTTTGGCCACTAATCTCTAAGTGGATTCCTCCTCCCACTGTGGTTCTACCAGGTATGAGAGGAATGCTTAATCTTTTTCCTCCTACAATAGGTTCCTTACTTTGGATTTGAATCCATTTGGATTTCTTTGTGTTTTCTTCTAATGGATTTTTTTTTTAAGGTTTTTATTTATTTGGCAGAGAGAGATATCACAAGTAGGCAGAGAGGCAGGCAGAGAGAAGAGGAAGCAGGCTCCCTGGTGAGCAGAGAGCCCAATGCAGGGCTCCATCCCAGGACCCTGAGATCATGACCTGAGCTGAAGGCAGAGGCTTAACCCATTGAGCCACCCAGGTGCCCCCTTCTAATGGATTTTTTAAAAACTCTGATTCTGGAACTTTTTCAACCCTTTGTTACTATTAGGGTAGGAATTGTTGTGTCTTGTTCCTTTTTTTTTTTTTTTTTTTTTTTTTTTTTTTTAAATTTGAGAGAGAGAGAGAGACATACCATGAGTTGGGGGAGGAGAGAGAGAATCTCAAGCAGACTCTCCACTGAGTGCGAAGCTTGATTTGGAGCTCAGTTCTACAACCCATGAGATCATAACCTGAGCTGAAACCAAGAGTAGGATGCTTAAATGACTGAGCCACCTTTCTTGTTCCTTTCTACATACAAATTAGAGTAGCATTTTCCAAATTCTTTAGAATTAAGAGACTTCACATGTAGGGTTCCTTCACTCTCAAAGGCTTTTATTCTTCAATTTGTCTTATTCTTATTTATCCTTTGGGTTTCAGTTTAAAAATAATTTGCTCATGAGAGACTTCCTCTCATCAGCTTTTTATTTCTCTTCTAATTGTAAATCATTTTCTATGTGAGATTCTCAGTAGTTGTCATAGTGATGAGATTAAGCCTCTGTAATTAATGTGCCTATTGTAACCCACCAAAATAAGGATGGAATGGAGGAGAAAGATTTTCAGGACAGTAGTTTTCTGTTTTATCTGCTTTGCATTTCTTTTGTTTTCTTCTATCAGTGACCCCTATTTATATGGAGAAATGATTTTCCCAGGTCCTGGGTAGACCTCTGAGGCTGTTACTCTATGGTGACTGAGCCGGTAGGCAAAGTGATCTAGGCTGAACCAACCACAATACTCTACTCCTGGTACAATACTGATAGTTGTCAGGATTCCTCAATTGTAAGCAACAGTATCCCAACTTAAAATGACCGATACAGGGAATTCATTTGTTTATGTAACTGAGAAATGTAAGGAGCCTCTTTCAAAAATTGAATAACAAGCATTTTTTTCACCATGCTTCATTTCACTGACTAATGAAAAGGAAAAATGTTAACTTTCAGTTCTTGCATTATTTTAAACATTATATTATCTCGTAGGTTCTGTATGGGCAGATAGGTCAACGGATCTGGTTTTGTTACTAATTCTTTGACAAGAGGCCAATATCAATATCTTATACTTGAATGGTTGTATACCTTCATTTTGGAGATAGTATCTTATATGTTAAGGGAGAAATACCAGAACCACTGCAGTTCATTAATAAAAACCAGATTATTATGAAGACAGTATATTGGTGGCAATAATGGTTTCTTCCATTCTCTTCCAGTGGTGTAGTTTTCTGGATAAGCGTCAACTTAATGCAGACTGTAGTAGGATCTGTTTCTCTGCCTTCCTCTTTTTTCACTTCCCCCTTCTTGATCTATTCTCTCTTTCCTCTCCCTTATTCCTTTCCTTCCTTTGTATTCTTCCTATCTCCATCTTTTCTCACTTCCATCCCTCTTTGTCACACATGTCATTTCACTTTCATTAGAATACATATAAAGGAGATGGTAAACCTACATAAAATGACAATTTACTATGACAGGGTAGGCCAGTGAAGAATCCCTGAAATGTTAGAGCCTCTTGTGGGGGTGGGCCAGTTTCTATTACAGTCATTTAGTGGAAGAGAATTCCCCCGGATGAGGATCTGGCTAAGCCTGATAGGCTCCGGGGCAGGGTTACTACCTCTCCAGGGCTTTCAAGTTGGTGGGTTGTGATGATAAAACCAGCTCTGAGTACAGGAGATTTTCATTTGATGAGTGGTCTGAACATCCACTTAGTGGTTATAAAATATTTGCTGCTGAAAGCCACAGAGCATTGATAAACAGATCCTGGACAGTTGAGTTATTGCAATCTACTTAACATGAGGAGAACAAATTATGAGTCAAACGTTCTTGTTTAATAATCTGACTCAGGGCAGAGGGCTGCTCGAGACTGCGTTAACCCTGAGTACACGGTGTCTGGCCAAGATCCAGGAATGGGCCATGCAGTCACAAAGCCATTCAGGTGGGTTTACTATTAGAATTAAGTTACGTGGAGAGGAAATTTTAAAAGGCCCATCTGCTAAAGGAAATAAACAATAAAACTGCTGTATGGTATGGAATTTACTAGCTAGGATCCCTCTGTGGTTTACATTTTGTCTTCCTTAGATGATGGGTATATTTACCCTGATTAAATGTTGTCTTCAGCACAGTACTGTCTTCCTTCATATCCTTGGGGGAAGGGAAGGGGTATTTGTCTGTTCTCTATTAGTCATTTGAACTTAGGTCAACCATCTCAGCCCGAGTACTAGAAATACTCTTCATGGAAATCTGACTCCCTTTCTGTATTTCCAAGATTATGCTTTTTAACGTGTGCAGAAAGGGATGACTTCTTCTCCCTCAAGGGAACCACATGAGGAATACATCTCATGGGGAGGGATTTTTAAAAGTAAATGAATTGAAAACAATGGTGGTTTCTTAATGGGCAGCGACACGTGCATTTGAGGGTAGGTGTGGAAGATCCTGTTTGAGGCTAAGGGAAAGCATTGTTGGGGGACCGTGAGCAGGTGTTGTTGCTCCTAATTTGAATGCTGTTCTGAGACTTTTACTTATTCAAGGCTCTGGGGTGGTCCTTAAGTCTCAGCCCAGTTGGGATGTCACTTTCTGTCCTGCACCTCCGTCTCATTCACTAGCATCCTTACACACTCTCCTCTGTCTCCCCCAGCAGCAAGAACACATGTCTGTACACCCATGCATGCACACGCACTTTGGACTGGGGTGCTGGGTACTCTGACACTTTTGCCCCTATAAGCCAATTTTCATTCCTTCTTTTTGACCGCAAACAGGAATAGCTGCTGGAAGTCTACCTGCGCAGTCCAGAGACTGTGCAGACAGGAAACTGGAAGTAGAGGCATGCAAAGTAGCAAGAAAAAAATACACAGAATCACATTAAGCCCCACAGTATTTTTCTGGCTCTTGGCATACTCCCAGGAATTTCAAATTGGTTTTCCTGAGCCAAGAATTTCCTTAAATCAAATGTACCATGGTAGGAAGGCTTTTTAAGACCTCTTCACCTTCAAGGGCAAACCTCAGAATGGGGCTCTAGAAAGCAGTCTAGAGTCAGCATGCACTTAAACTATGATTAGTAGAGCATAGCAGCATGCTAGAAATTGCTGCATTTGTGAACCTCCTGTTCTTCAGTTCTTGATTGTCAGCCAAGCCCCAAATCAGTCCCAAAGAATCAGAACTCAGATAATAATGAGAAAATGGACTCGGCATGCCAAAACTCAGGAAACCATCATGTTCTCCATATGGTGACTTCAGGCCACATAAAAACCAGGCCTGCTGGCCCCATCTCTAGAAAAGTTTTCTGGGTCCCTATACATAGAGCTTCCCTCCTCCTTGGGTCGGACTCCTTATGCATAAATGGGGGACTGATTTTGTTAGCTTCTCATGGGGAGTATAACCTGCTGCTTCTCTCCAAATAGCTGGTTCTTGCAATCGGCTAGGATATTTTGCAGGGAAGGGCTAATCTTTAGTAGTACCAGCTACCAAGCTTAACTCCTGTTCAGTGTTGACATGAGGCAGACTTGATATATTTTTTTTTTCTTTGCATTGAAATATGGCCGGGTGCCTTGCTTGACAAGCTACTGTAAAATGTTCAGAGATCTCTCTTATTTTGAGGCTGTACTTTCTTGGGTCTGCACCCAAACGGGGTGGCGAATGGACACCATTGCGACTTTTCCTTTCTTCCTAGCCGGGTGGGCGTTTCCTACTGCTGCATGTTAAGGAGAATTGGCCGTAAATCAGTGCTCATTTTCCATTTTCTTCTTATTGATGGAACTGCTGTAGGAAAACAGCTCGTCTCTCAAGCTCCTGGAGCCCCACAGGACTGTAAGCTGCATACAATAAAAGTTGTTTTGACAGCAAACTGACCAAACATGACAATGGACAGAGGGAGATGACGGGAAGGGAGGGGGAGAGAGTGTACATGCTTGTCTGTTTGGAACTGAGGTGCACTCTCTCTTTTTTCTTTGTTAAATTACTTTTTCATATGAAGGACACAAAGGGAACGGCCCCTACTGGCAGCCAGAAGGCAGAAAACAAACCCTTTGAAATTTCTAATTTGTTTATAGATGGTCCTCCAGGAGCCAACTGGAAAATAATTTTGTCTGCCAGAGACAGTGAACAGCTACCCGAGGGTGTTGTGAAAAAAATGACTCTCTCGTTTTGGTCCTTGAATGTCTTATTGTTCAGCACTCAGCAGTTGTTCTGAAATTACTCATCTGGCAGAGAAAGAAAATGAAAGAAAATTCTTGCTTCTGCTCTCTGGCCCGAGTTTTTAGGAAAGTTATTCTTAAAAAAGGGTTTTTGTTTTCGTTTTTGGCTTGAAACTGTGTGTCAGTTTTGGAGTCACACAAAGGTTTGTTAATTGTGTCCCCCAACATGTCTTTCCCTGTCTGCGGAAGATTTTTATTGTGGATCTGGGAAGTGACATCACAGATCAGTCACTTCACGCTTTTAGGGAGATGCTGTGCTTTCTCTCTGAGAGGCTAACAAATCAAACTGCTTTCCGGATTGTTCCACGGGTTCTATAGATCTTTCATTTTGCAAGCCTCATCTTCAGGTGTTTCTGACTGTGGCTGGAGTATCGGTTTGGAGATAGTGCATCTCTGTTCTCTAATAAAAGAGAGTTTCTAGAAGTTTCTCCCTCCATTTTGCTGCTGGTGAAATGGGCTTTTTATGGTGATGTAGATATACCCTTCTACCTGACGTAGGTGAGCAGCAGTGTTTTCACAGAAACTTAGATCGCTGACTTGGATGATAATGTCTCCTACAGTCCTTTCATAGATGAGGAAATGGAGACCCAGTGATTGGATGAAGGAGGCATAGTTGTTGGGGCAGAGTTACGGTTAGAATTTAGGCCTCAACTCCTAGCCCATCCACTGCTGCTTCTATTTTTCCTTCTTTCATGGTGTGGGGGGGCCGTAGTAATTTTAAGTATCCATTTTACATGAATTTCTTTAAATTAATAGATGTGACTCTTTCTTGTAAGCCCAGGTATTCGATCTCTGAAGCCAGGAGAGTAATCCCAGTGGGTCCATCCCAGTACCTCTCTGTGCTTGTGCTATTTAGCGTTTGTAAAGTGCTGGATGGTATGAAGACCATTAAACACATTCTTAAGATCTCCCACTTCTACTGGGCTCCCAGTGTCACATTGTTATCCTTCTCTGTGTTCCTAATGTGTTCCTTTTCCTCCAACTTCCATTCCCCTTCAACTTCCTGTCCCCCGACCTTCCTGTTAACTCTCATTGGAGGACCTTCCTGTGCCTTTTACAGAGAAAACTGGAAGCCATCACCCAGGTCTCCCACCTCTACGCTCACACTTGCTTCTCTGCCCATTTTGTTCTCCCCCTCTTTCTGTGCAATATGTGTCCCATCTCCCAAATGGAATCCCCTCTCTGTGTTCCCAGAGTTTGCACTTTTCCGCAGCTCTCCATCTATTCATTTTGCTCACATTTCTTCACATCTTTAACTTTGCTCCATTTGGCAATTTCTTTCCCATCTATGCTTGACCCCTTCCCACTGATGCCATACCTCCCTTTGATGAATGACTTTCCTTTTTCTTTTTTCTTAACGGCAAATCTTCCTGAAATAAGTCTGCATTGGTGGTCTTTCCCTCCCTTCCTGCCTTTCCCTTCCCTTCTCTTCCCTTCCCTTCCCTCCCTCCCTCTCTACCTCTCTCCCTCCCTTCCTTCCTTTCTTCCTTCCTTCCTTCCTTCCCCTCCTCTTATTCTTCCATCTAAAGTGATCTGCATTTTGCTCCTGCTACCCTTCTGAACCTACTCTTGTGGGTCACACGAGATAAGCTTGTTTCAAAATTCATTGGATATACACTTTCTAGGTATAAACATATTTAACCCATGGGCAGCATTTGATACTGATAACTTCGTTTCTCTTGAAATAGTCTCCCTGTTGACATCCACGGCGTCATAGACTCCTGGTTTCCCCCATTATTCTCTGTCCACTTCCTCTTGGAATTTTTTTTTTTTTTTTTGCATTCTCATTTTTTTTTTTTTTTTTTATCTGCCTAGGTCTTTAGGATTGGTCCTGGTTGATTCTCCCCTCAATGTGTGATCCCATCCATTTCAGTGTGTTTAATTTTCCATCCCTATTCACGCAACTTCCAAATCTTTATTTCCAACATACGTTTCTTTTCTGGACTTCACAGCCAATTACCCAATTGCCTTCTAGGTATCTCTGTCCAGATGTTAAAAAGACATCTCCAACTTGCTACAGAAAAAATTATCTTTTGTTCCAAACCTGCTCTTTCTCACGTGTTAGTTATGTCAGTGAATGACACCACAGTCCAGGCTAGGAACTTGAGGTTCTTCCTCCATCCATTTCCATGGCCTGTCGTTCTCACCCAGTGTCTCAAAGACATTTTCACACAACCCTAAATATTGCTCACATCTATCCAGTTTTCAGTCTACCTTAGTCCCAGCCACTGTTCTCTCGTGCTTGGATTACTCTGCATACTTCTAACCTGTCTGTTTTTATCCTGGTAGTGTTTGCAGTGTACTGTCTATACCACAGCCAAATAGATAATCCTAAAATCTACCCAAGTCATTCTCTTGTTTCACATTTCTCAGTCTCAATGTCTGCTGTGTAAAAAAAGAAAAAAAGCAATACTTTGATTTTATTTGAGTTATATATAGTCTGGCCTCTTCCAATCCATTCTTTCTCATCTTGCCTGTTTTCTCTACTTGTACTGTTTAGTATAGTAAACTTATTTCATTTCCACCAATATGCCATGCTTTTTCTGTCTCTTTCAGTCCACAAGTGTTTACTGAGCATTTACTATGTGCTAAGCACCATGCAAGGTACTTGTAGGTCCTTCACAGGTTCCTTCACTGTTGACTCTGATTTTATTCTTTTTTCCATGCTCCTTTTAATGTAGATGAATCTCACTCATTAGCCAGTCTTCTCCGATATCCATCATATTAAAGGTTCCTGCTGCATGCTTCTAGGGCGGTTTGAGTGTCCTCTGGGCAGTGCTTACTGCTTTCTTTTATACTTGTTTATTTAATTACTATTCTTTGGCACTAGATTGTATGGCTCTGAGGGTACATGCCATTATCTGCATTGTTAACTCTGTCTCTATTGTTTAGAACAAAGGAGAGGATATTTTATTAAAGTTTGCAAAAAGAATGTGCATTGTAAAAAAAAAAAGAATATGCATTGTATGTTCAACTAATAACAATAAAACACATACTTAACACTCAAAGAGTTAAGAGAAGTTAGGTTTAAATGTCATCCTTTCGTTCCAGCCAGTTTTAGAACATAGCATAATAGAAGAGTGAGATTAAATAATTTTTTGGCCTGGCATACTTACTAATGTCTACGGAGGTCCCCAAATGAGCCCCACATTGACATCATCCAGGGAGGGCCACGAAGGTGCCAACCTTCTGATTCTCTAGCACCAGGACCTGGAGACTCAGGGAATTAACCTTACGTGGGTATTATGTCCAGCTTCTCCCTTGGGTATGTGGGAACAGAGAGAATGGGAAAAGAAAAGAGAAAAATAGAAAGGGATCATAGATAAATTTAGTGATTGTGGGAGTACTGCAAACTGCATGCTTTCAATCTTGAGCTTTCTTTCAAAGCCTAATGGGAGTCGCAAGTCCAACCTGTGACAAAAGATAAAGTGACATTCGTGGCAAGTTTGCTCAATGCAAGGAGTTCTTATTAGTATAAAATCACCTAGAGGAACAAGAATAAAGAGTGACAGAGAATGACTTTATAACAGTACAAAGTTAATGAGCACAGGAATAAAGGGCCCAGGGCTAAAAAGGCAAATCTTAATATTTGTGTAAGGAATAGCATGGTGATCATTAATAAGACTAATAATGCATCATTAATGGGATCAGAGCTAGCAAAGTAGCAAAGATTCCAACATGATTATTCTATTAGGTTATTTATAATCTGTGGTTATTATTTAAAAAATCGCCTGGAAATATTCACATAGCAAATCTAATGGCAGGTCAGATTTAATCAAAGCTATACAATTTATTGGGTTTTACCATATGTGCTAAACTTTGCTAAGACCTTATAAACATTAGTAAATTTAGTCTTCATGTCAAACATGAAGTAGATGATGTTTTTTCCATTTCATGCACTGACTGTAGTCCATATGTAGGCCTGGAGTTTATAACTCCACAGCCTGTCTTCTGAATGGCTATGCTATCCAGCTTTTCTCCCTCTCTAGACTTTGGAAAAGTCCTTTACTCAATGTGACAGGTACAAGGGTGACTTGGGGTAGATGTGAAGATGAGGAAAGGGACTGCAAACTGAACCTTTTTTTTTTTTTAATTAAAGATTTTATGTATTTTTTTTAAATTTTATTTTTTTAAAACATATATTTTTATCTCCAGGGGTACAGGTCTGTGAATCGCCAGGTTTACACACTTCACAGCACTCACCATAGCACATACCCTCCCCAATGTCCATAATCCTACCCCCCCCTCCCCCCATCAACCCTCAGTTTGTTTTGTGAGATTAAGAGTCACTTATGGTTTGTCTCCCTCGCAATCCCATCTTGTTTCATTTACTCTTCTCCTACCCCCTTAACCCCCC